>NC_056741.1:1848815933-1848888433 GCF_019279795.1 Protopterus annectens
GTTTTTCTTGTGTTTATATTTTATATTCTGTATAAACCTTACTATTAGAATACTGTATGCTGACTTTACTAAAGGAATTGTTAATCTATACATACCTTATGTTTCTATGGAACCTATATCTCTGTATGATATTCTAGTGTAATTTCTTTATGACATGCTATTGGAGTTTTTCTCTCCGGGCCTCCGCTGAAAATGGATATGTGTCCAGTTGGACTTTCCCAGTTAACAAATGTAAAATAAATACAACAAAATAAATAAATAAAAAAAAAAAACAGGTTTCCAAAGAAAACTTTGAAGGTGATGATGTTTAACCTACTTTCTAATCTAAACGCACCAAATTCACTGTATGGTTGATAAACTCTTTTTCCCATTCCTAAAACTAAGAAGAAGAAGAGAACATGGCTGTATTAAACATGAGCGAATGGGAATGCACATTATAATCTGTGTGGTTCAATCAGTGTGAAATAAAAACAATGTCTTCTCAAAGTTGAACAAAAAAAAAATAAAGAAATAAGCTGCTTGCCTGCTTGCTAAAAATGTAACAAGTAGCTTTCCACAGTTAAACCACTAAACTACCATACACTGAGAAATTCAGCCATGACTGCAAATGTAGTGTTGGCATCAGTTTATGAAGCTACAATATGCTTATGGCTTCATAAAGCAATTCCTGAGTTGTACTATGCACCATCACCACCTGCCTATTGTGCACCCCCCTAACAACCTGCTCATGTGGCAGATAACCCATACCGTACAGCTCCTACAACTCCAGTTACATGCACTATAGAAATGTTCCAAAAGAAAATGTTCTGTTATGAAAATCTCGCCCATATAGCACGAGAAATGTATCCACTATCCCTATATTAAACTTGGAAAATGGCTTTAAATAACATTTTGCATTAGCAGGTATAACAGTGAGGTGTATTCTAAGAGACTAGGAAAGTAACATAGCTTGTTCAGACTGCTTGATTCAAACCTATTTGCCCAGATCTGCATTCTGCACTTGTTTAATTGCAGTGTTGTACCAGACCTTGTTTGCTCCATAATACAGAAAATATGTTAGATTTGCCACTCTGAAATGACTGAGCATTTTCCTTAAAGAATCCAGACTGGTGCCATTGTTAAGTATATGTTAGTGTAATCAACATGCACATAATGTATTTCTCTCTCCCCCTCCCCCAACACACACACACACACACACACACACACACACACACACACACACACACACACACACACACACACGCACACATGCACACCCGTACACGCGCACACACACACACGCACACACGTACACACACACAATTTCCAAAACTGACATGGGAAGAACAACACATCTAAAAACATTACCTTTTTTCACTCAGTGACCGCAGAGTATATTGCCGGATCCAAGACTGTGAAAGTCTGAGTGAATGTATTATTAAAGAAATGTCTAGTTAAACTATGTAATATAAGTCCAGTAACAGTGCTGCTGAGCAGAAAAAGTGTGCAGCTGAAAAAAAAAAAAAAGAGGGAGCATTCTGCTCACTTTCATACTGGTTGGTCATGGATATCTCTTCTTATGTGTATATATTACCTAGATATATGCTTGGGTTTTGTGTGCATAGTTTCATTTCTGTATTAATTGGTTCAGCAATACCTGTATTTATGGGGACATGATACAATTAAATATTTGGGAGTATGGATTAAAAATTATTCTGGTGTGTCAGCTAAGGATATGTGGGAAGAGACTAAAAAGATAATACAAAAACTGAGAAAATGGAAGCTTTGTTATATGGATATGGATTGTAACATACGAGTAGCCAAAATGTTTTTAGTCCCTTTAGTCTAATACACAGGTCAGGCACATTTTTGTCATCCAGAGAAGTTGTGGATAACAATTATTAAAGAGCTGAAGGGCTTCATCAGGGAGGGGAAGATGGCAAGAGTCAAGTGGAATATGATGATTCTTCCAGTAGAACAGGTCGGATTGGAATTACCTAAATTTTCAATTAATTATCAAATTAAATATTGCTATTAAATATTTCAATGCTATACAGTTAAGGCTTCTAAACATAGCACAAGCAGAAAACTATAATTCAAAGTAGAAAGGGATGATGCTGAAAGTGTGGGGGGGGGGCTCAAGAAACAAAGAGAGACTGGAATTTTGGATGCAGGCCTTTAAGGAGAACAGCAATAATCATTCAGAATATTATATCCATAAAGTAGTAGAAAGTATTCTAAGAGCTAAGCCAACATGGGAATGGAGAAAGGAGATTCTGCCGATAGGGATGACTGCAATTAGGGATATAGACAATAGGCAAGAGAGGTCTGGAATTTACTGGAGAAAACTGGCAAAGGAACCAAGGTATTGGGAGCAACTAACTAGAGAGGGAAAGGTATCAGAATGGGAAGAAGCCAAGAATTTATTTGGACTGCAGATTAGAGATTGCCTTTCCTAACAATGATTGATATCAGAGGCAAAGAGAAAGAAATAGGGGGCCCTAAATGAAAGACCAGCACTGGCAGAAATTTTAGTAGAATCTAGAACAGAAGCTGCTAATAAAAAATGAATAATTAGTGGAGCATATAAAATATTGCATGATAAGTGTAAGAATCAATCAGAGGATGTTAGAAAGGATTGGGAAGAGAGATTGGATAAGCAATTTACAAAGAAACAATGCATGTCTCCCAAATATGCAACAAAATCTAGAAGATTTAGGATTTTTGCTTGGAAATGTTTACATAAATATTTTTATACCCCAAGTTGACTCCAGAGGATTTTTCCTCAAGTAGACAGCAAATGTTGGAGGTGTGACAGGAAGAAAGAAGTACTTGGGAACATATTTTCTGATAGTGTGTTGGGGTTGGTGGACTTTAAAGATTCCCTGTGGAATGCACTGTCAGAGATGCTGGGTGGATGGATTGGTGTGACAAGGAAAAAGATTTTTCTGAGCTATGATACAGAATTGGAATTGCCTGGACACGGTAAGCCCTTGCTCTGTCTAATTATGGTGGCTGCCAAAAAAGCAATTACTAGAAAAATCAAAATCAAAATCTAAACCAGCAATATTAGAAGTAGTTAATATAGTAATAGAGATAAAACAACTGGAATTAAGATCTCTAGAAAAGGGTAGGAGCAAACAATAAAGGAATAAATGGGAATTGTGGAAACAATACATACAGGAGAGGAACGAGGTTTAAAAGAACACAGAACTTAAATGAGCTATGTAATGTTTGACTGAAAATGATTGGGTAGATTATACAGTAAGTGATGTATAATGTTTGCAAATATGAGTATGTCAGTATGGTTTGTGATGCAAGTAAGATTGTGTCAGTGTGGTTTGTTTTCATTTATATAAATGTATAATTGCTTATGTCGTAAGTGATGGTTTAATAAAGATGTTTCTTGTTTAAAAAAAGGGGCAGGAATTGAATAATTTATGTAAATTTGCATAGTTATGAGATATGTAGCAATATATACAAAGTATAATGTCTGTTAGTGTTAATTTAATACAGTTTGATTACTTTTATATAAATATAAATTTGCCTATGTCACAAGTGATAATTCAATAAAGGTATTGAAAAAACAAAGATATGTGGTTGTGTGGTCTGTTTGTGAACTAGCTGCAGGCATGCTAGCATGTATTTTGTTTGTATTTTATTACTTTTTTTATTTCTTATTAACCAGGTAACTGAACTGGCCTTACTTATGTTTGTTTTCATGTGTATTGCTTAGCTTTATGTGTATACTTGTGTCTGTGTGTGTGTGTGTGTGTGTGTGTGTGTGTGTGTGTGTGTGTATGTACGTGTATGTGTGTGTGTGTGTGTGTGTGTGTGTGTGTGTGTGTGTGTGTGTGTGTGTGTGTGTGTGGTGCGTGTGTGTGCATGTATATGTATATACTGTGTACATGTGATTTTCTCTAGAAGTAGTATGTGCTTGCGTATAGCTGTTGGACATGCTCCACTTAAAGAAATCACAATCCCTCAAAGCCACACGCTCCAGGGATCTAAACCTTGTCATCAGAATGAACAAAACATGCTGAGGGATAAGTTCCTGACCCAGAGACTCCCCATACTCTGGAATAGACTGCCCATACATGTCAAGCAGAGCGCCTCATTGGCCCTCTTCAATAGGATCCTTGATGATTGGATGGGAGATAGGAAATTCACCCCGGGGATCATGTCAGTCGCCCTGCTAGACAGGGGTCCAGAAAAGTAAATATTGTGGGAAGAAATATCCAGAGAATTGTTATGGCTAGGCTTGCATAGGCTCTAGGGCCAATAGCCTAGTACCAAGCTATGAGCCTATGAACCTATATCCACTGGAATGATTGGTGGCTGGATCTTTAGCTCTACTACACAGGTCTGGCCTAGATTCAGTCCCTCTGTGGCTGTACTGATGTCTTTGCTCATTGTAATGTGTTGAAGAGATGGATGTAGAAGAAATAATGTAAAATGGTGTGCGGCTCTAACAGGTAGAGTGCAATATGTCTTGTATTTAAAAATAACAAAGAAAGCAAAGTTGCTTGTTCTAAAATTCTGAACTCTTCTCTCCTAAATACCAGTTGTGAAATCAATGGCACAGAACCGCCTACAATAGAAACAACTCAAAACAGGAAGCTATGAAACAGAACACTGACTCCCGATTTCATGAAATCTTAGACTGTGAGGCTTCATTGCAATAAAATATAGGGCACTGGTGCAAAATGCCTACAAAGTGCCATACAACTCATGTCACTTTAAAGAAGATAATCTACCTTATAACCTCTTACCATATAAAAGCTCCTAATCAGTTTTGGCTTTCCAGACCCTGTGTAAACCCTAATACAAGTATGGTACTGGAGTGGGATAAATCCTGTCCTTTGCAATTCTATTTTATGAATACAAGTTCACCATAGACCTATTTGTAGTCTTTAATTTGTTTTAGGTTTTTATCTTTCAGCTTTTATACTGTGCCTTCCTTGTCATTCCTGGGATTATTGATTAATTGCATTAGAGCTGTGACTGGTGCAAAAACAGAACCTACCAGAATGAGTGTCTATATAAAAAAAAAAAAAAAACTTTGCTCTACTCAAGTAAATTCAGTTCTGTTTTAATCCACATACCAGATAAAGTAAAATGTCACTTTGCTTGTGTTATTCCTGCATTTATTTAATGTATTTGCTTGTTAAATAGGAAAGGATGCTGAGAACTCGTGGGCCATTGTTAGTATTAACCCAGGCCACAAAGGCAAAATTGAATGCAAAATATACAGACCGTTTAGAGTAGCTTTCCAACCAAAAAATATTTTGGCAAGATGGGAGAAAACTGGAGTACTTACAGAAAACAAAAACAGATGAGAGGAGATCAAGAAAACTCCATACATTTAACTGGAGATTGGAACCCTGAAGCTGTGAAGAAGAAATAACTACTGATCTGCCTTTTAATGCATTTCATTGTCAGTTCCCAAGCTTGAATGAGATTGTGTTCTGAGCACTAGGCAGTTCTATGCTCGTCTTTATATCCTATATGTAAGTAACTACAGAAATGTATGGATATATACATATACATATACATGTGTGTGAAAATGTAAAGTTCCAAATGTGTTGAAAAGTTTAGTACTTTTGTAAGGACGAAGCTGAAATACTAAATGAGTCATTCTTGCCAGTAATTTATAAAATAAACAATGCAGAGAGTGATGGTGTGAGGGGCTTAAGAGATGGATGACTGGGTTTAAAGAGATAGTGAGTATAGAAATAGAACTTTTGGGATTATGAAAATACAAAACGTGGGTAGTGGGGGTACCAGATGATACACTAGTATGATCTCTCAAAAATCTAAAATGTTCTTTGGCAGAATGGGTGACAGAGCTCTCTGGCTGATCATTGGGCAATGAAGAAGTATTAAATAGCTAGAATATGGCTTCCTGTATCTACTCATGTAAGGAGAGTAATAGGGCCATTTCAGGTAGCTACAGGATGGTTAGCATGATGACTGCAGTGGCAAAGAAGACAACCATGATCATAAGAGAAAAGCTTCAATACATTTTGAAAAACAACCAGCTTTAGGTCCCAAACCAGCGTAGTTTCATTGCCCAAAATGCTGCCAATCACCCATCTCCATGGTACAGAGGGATGAAGCCCAGACTATGACCCTTTAGAGTTTGTTTTTCAAGGACCTCTATGTATGTTGTATATCTGCATGTTATAATGTTTGTACAGTCTCCAGTATAACAGTATAACAGCTCTGCCACATTATTGCATTTTTCAGTATACAGACCTATAGCTATAACTGCATCTCAGCCTGCAGCAAGTAGCAACTCTTTATTTCTATTCTGCGGAACATACATTTTTCTGAATCTCCCACTTTTTCTATAGAATTTGTGAACCATAGTTCATAGTACAAAGGCCACTGTCTTGAGATCTCTGGGTTTGTTTTGTGAAAGATGATCTTTTTCCATAATTGATTTTTATACAGATAATTATAAGATTCTGTATGCATCATTTCTTGTATACAACTTATATGTTGTTGGAAGACAGGTTACTGACATAATTTTTAGCATAGTTTGCATTCACTTTTAAGTAGAAGTATGTTTATTCCTATTGCAATTCAGGCTGGTGACAATTCAAGGTATGCATACTCAAGGCTAAATTATGGTATAAAGATGTTAATACCTTTAGCCATAAGTCAGATACAGCATCTGGACCTAGAGCTTTCCAGCTGGGAGGATTTCTTAACATTGCTGCTACTTCTCTGGCAATCACTAATGCAAAAAATGGCACATCTTGTAGCTGGGTGTGATATACTCATAACAGAGAGCCTATATACTGAAAAGCATAATAATGTGACAAGACTGTTGTACTGGGGATTGTGCAAACATTACAATATAGACGTAGCTAAGAAGCATTGGCAACATGAGTCACAAAGCATTATAGAGAATGATGAAGTGTACATCACATGGGATCATTCATTATCAGCAATTCACAAAATAAATGCGAGAAAACCTGATATAGTAGTCCTTGAAAAAAGGCAAAGGTAGCATTGAGCATTGAAATTGCTACACCCACAGATTGCATTGTCTTATGTACAGAGAGACACAAAGTCATAAAATATCAAGATTTTCGGGCAGAAATGAGATCAATGTGGAAGAAGGATACCTAGACAGTTCCAACAGTAGTAGGATCAATGAGTCTAATAAAAAAAGAATCTACAGTCATATTTAGATAGGCTGCTGATGCGTCTAACTCCATATAAGTTACAGGAGGAGTAATTTCTGGGCACATTACTGGCGCTGCAAAGAGTACTTTTGACTAACATCAAAGATTTGAAATAATACGAATTGCATGGACTTTAATCATTCCCTGACTTAGGAATGGGGTCCATTCTTGTCATGGTATTACAAATCCAAAGACTTGGAGATATTAAACGGCAGTTATTTCACACTATTCTTTATCTTCTGTGTTAGAATTTCTTATTTTTTCTTTAACATCTGTTATTCATTCAGCATCCTTGTAATATTTAGTAGTGTCCCCAGGTTTTATTATTTTCCTTTATTTTTGGTGGTATCTCAGTTGTTATTGTCATCCTACCCAGCTCCCTGTAGAATTTCTTTGGGTCATCCCTACATTGCTTATTTCGCATCTTTTCTTTATATTTCTCCATGCCATGTATCTCCTTTTAAGACTGTACAAAGATTGTTTTTGTTAAAATGGTATTACCCAACTGTTGATTTATTTTCATACTATGATTTTGTTTTAGCACGTCTGCCTTCTAAGAGTTTTTACTGATTGGTTTTCTTTCTAGTATTCCTCCAATAATGAGACTTGTTTTTATCCCTTTTACGCTTGTCTTGTTCCTTTGTGTTCCTTTACTAACTGTACAGTAACATGTTCTCTTTGCCTGTACGATATGAGTCTCTCCCGATCAGTCCAATTACTATACTTGCTTTAAAACTCTTGCAACAGTCTGTATTTTTCACTTTTAGTAGCCTCTTTCTATCCTATATATTATATTTATCCATTTCTATTAACTCCATCAAATATTTCCTAAATTATTAGGTTCACAGGTTGGTACTAGGCTAACTGCCCTTGTGAGCCATTTTAAGCATAGCCAATTATTCCTTGTGAGACTCAAATGCTGCACCTTGTGTTTGTAAGGCAAACACCTTAAGCCTTAGGCCACCCTCCCTATAAGGCCACCCTCCCTATAATAATATAGGTAAGGTGTTAAAGGAAAGTATATATGGTATTCATAGATTAGAACTAGGCTAACCACCCTTATGAGCCATTTTAAGCCTAGCCAATTACCCCATTTGAGAATCAAACCCTGCACCTTGTGTCTGTAAGGTAAACACCTTAACCATTATTCCAATCTCCCCATTTTCGTGATCCATGTTTTCTGCTCTTTCTGTCTACATAACAATGTATTGGTTTTTGAATGATCTAGAGATAGATTTACTGATTTATGAAACATCTTCATTATCCATACTTTGCTTAAGTTCTGCTACTGCTTCTTAAGCATGTAACTGTTTTTATGAATTATTCTCATTACTAACATGTAGCTTTTTCTGTCACATTTCAGCCATGTACCCATGTTAATGGATCTTCATAATGGTGCACTTTTTGCCTACAGGGTTTCATTTCCAATCCTTCACTTCTCAGTTCACGTCTTAGTTCACTGTTGCTTAATTTTCAATTAGTATCCTTTCTGGACTTCAGAACTGTGTACATTTCAATAAAAGTCTCCAGCAGAAGCATTACATTGTTTGAAGAATTCAGTTATACTGATATTTATGTAGAATATCTCCCAGCAATGACACTACTCTCACTAACCTCTCCCGCACTGCTACATTTCCCCAACAAGAACACTATAGCAGTATAATGGGAGCTTACCTCTGCAGGTAAATGTTAGCTCCCATAATTCCATTATGGCTTAATGGTGGTATTACCTACTTTTATATTACATTTTTTTGTGAAGTAAAGTTAAGAATGACAGCTAAGTCTTAAAAATCAACACATTGTACCTGTTTTTTTTTCTCCTTCAGTAGCACTCAACATGTCTACCTTGAATTTAACTCTACAAACAGATTTTTTAATAATAAACAAAACAAGGTAAAGGGAGTTTCCATTCATGCCCCTCCCTTGAGCCAGAAGGGCGGTGACTGAGGTCTTGACCTATTGAGTTTTGAAAGTCATGTTTTACAAAGCAAAACAAAGTTACACATTCTTAGTTACACAAAATAGTAAACAACTCAGACAATAAAATGGAAAATTTCTTGTTTATTTCCTTTAAAATGAACTCAGACTCCTTCAGACACCTGCAGAGTTCCAGGCTGGACATTTTTCCTACGATAAATTAGTGAGAATGTTGTACAAATCTTGAAGAATGTAAAAGTCTAAAGAAAGATGAAATATGAAATTTGTTCAGCACACACTCTTCTCCACAGTGCTGATATTGTTCTGTTAGCTGGGCATAATGGTGATTTTTCTAATTATACAAACAGGTGTTAATTTCTCTCTAACCATAGATGCTAGACCCCAAGTAGCAGTGTGACTTCTGTTCATGCTGATGCAAAGTAGTTTTGTAGATATCATTCTATTTTCAGTTTATTTGCATAATTATAATTTGCATGCATATTTTACACAGAATATCAGCAAAACAGTGTTACCTAGACACCAACTATCAGTATATCGTTTTTCCAACATTGTGCATACTTTCGTTTGATACCACAGAGTACCATAAAAGTACCTTTTGGCTCAAGTTATTAATATAATTATTGGCATGTTGCATATATTTATAGTAAGTAAAGGCTGCTATGTGCTATTTAAGAAAATTATTCACAAAAGGACCTACAGTGTTAACTTATAACCTCTTTTTGCCTAAATGGACAATATGGTGTTTAGTGTGAAAGACAACGTAAACAGGTCAACTTACATAGCATTCCAGAGTCAGAACACTGGTGTGGGCACAGTGCAACATTGCATTTTATAGTGGTTGCTTATAGCAAAATAGTTTGTCAGAAATATCCAATGCAAAATCCTTCTCTAAAATGCATTATGCTCTTTCTCCATGCATACACAAGTGGTACCCATGAAATTATAACCACTTTACCGACTCTGTGAACCTCAGATGTCTGTACTACATATAATGGTGATAGTAATATTTTTCACCATATATTTCAGCTCATTTCTTACACATGCATTCAGGAAACATTGTGTAGGTTGTGCTGTAAGCATGTGTGTGCGCACATTCTCACATATGCCAACCAAGTACAGCCCGTTTATGCACTGTCTGCTTTTGACTGAGTGAATGAAAAGCCATACTAATGCATTTCAGCTTGTTGCTGTCAGACACATACCATGCAACCTATCACATCTATTCAGCATTCAAAATACAGTAACAGATTCTTACATAAGCAAACACGTGCACAATTACCTGCCAATTGCAAGCACTTTATTGAATCTGTATACTTTGGATATCTACTTGTAATATAATTAAATAATACATACATAAACAGCAGCCACAGCAATGTATTTCAGCTCATTTCTGTTAAACCTACTCAGCACAAACCATTACAACCCCTCCACATGCACAAATGTGCACACATATGTGTGTGCACGCACACACACACACACACACACACACACACACACACACACACACACACACACACACACACACACACACACATCCACACGCATGCACACACACACACACACACACACACACACACACACACACACACACACACACACACACACACACACACACACACACACACACACATATACACGCATCCACAGAAGTTAAGTATCAATGGATTAGTGAATGATTTTTTTCATTTGTCACCTGCAAGTATGTTATCAGTATTAAATGTTAAAATCACTGCATGGAATGCAAGCATTTAGGCTCCTTTGAGTCCCTCATTAAAAAGAAAATATGCATAAAATAGAAAGACAACTGCTCATTCTTTTTACCTTTGTCTTTAGGGGTTTGCCAAGGATAAATTCTCAGGTCATTGTTATTCCATCTATTCATAAATAGTCTTAACTCCGCCACAAATCATACACCATATTTTAGTATGCAGATGACTCTATCCTTATCTAAACAGTTAAAAACCTCACAGAACTACAAGATGTGACACAACAGTCTTTCTCATCTAAAAAGAATCAGAACTACCGGGACATAGTAAGGCCTTGCTGTGTTTAATTCTGGTGGCTGCCAAAAAAGCAGTTATTAGAAAATGGAAATCAAGGTCTAAACCAACCATTCTAGAAGTAGCGAATATAGTAACTGAGTTAAACGAACAGGAAGTGGGATCTTTAGGAAACAACAGCAGCAAATTACATAGAAAAAATGTGAATTGTGGAAACAATATATGCAGAATAATATTTTAGAGGAGGAATGAGGTTTAAGGGAAGTCAAGAAATGAATGAGCTATGTAATGATTGATGGACAAACTGGACAATGACTGTATAGAAGTTTATATGTCAAGTATAATGTTTGCAGCTGAAAGTATGTCAATTTAGTTTATTTGATTTGATTTATATAAATGTATGAGTGCTTATGTCATAAGTGTTAATTCAATAAAGATGTTACTTGTTTAAAAAAATCTTTCTTATCTGTTGAAATATGGCTAAATGAGGTTCAACTTCTCCTTAATCCCAAGAAAACTAAACTAATCTTATTTACTCCTAAGCATCTCTCTGTCCAAAAAATGCCTTCACGGTATACTCAGCCAATAATAGAGCAGTTTTCACATACTAAACTTGTAGGCTGAGGGCCGGTGTTAATATTATGGGGTCCCAGCAAATGTCAAGTTGGCAGCCCTCATAGGCACTTCCAGTCTAAGTATCAACCGGTCACTACCACCCCTCCTTAGCAACCTTAGGAGCAGTATGCAAACTGACCTGTAACTACGATGCTCTTACATTAAAACAGGCCAGTGTAACACATTATGTTGGCCCAACACAGAGGGACAGTTACAGTTACTGGCAGTTGCAACAATGATACATTACAAAAACTCTATGTATAGGTCTGGACTTAGGTGAAAAGGTGCCATGGGGCTATTGTTTCAGCACACTCACACACACACACACCCTCCAGTCTGGGATCACCATACTATGCACATTCCTTTTTCTTCCTTTTCTCATATTTTGCCTTACTTTTCAGCTTTTTCAAGAAGCCATAACTCTTGAAAGGCCTTTTGGCCGAGGCACTAAAGGAGTGTTTAATAAAATTTGGTTCTCTTTTTTCTGGCCGTTGTGGTGGTGTATATAACTTTATTTGGTGTTTGGTCATTTTTTTTAAATTTCTATATGCTCTGAAGTATATTTTAAAGTTTCTTTTTCTATTTACACAACCTTTTTATCCAATGATAGCTTAAACAGAAACTATGACTAAGGAAAGAAATTAAGAATTGCTGTTCAACTTTAGTTTTCTTTGCATCCTTTCAACACACCTTCCCTGACCAAAGACAGCACAGTAATAAACATTTTGGAAATAACTGAAGTAAGCCAGTACCCAAGAAGCCATGGGGCTATAGATGCTCTGGGATACATTTTAGAGCATCTTCCCAACCTTTTAATCAGATAGTGTCCTAAAAATATCACGAGTTTTGTTTGTGTCTGTCAGCTTTTCCCGGTTAGGGCTCGCCACAGCGGAACTCCGGTCCGCTAATGATTGATAGTGGATTTTTACGTACCGAGTTACCAGCCCTGATGCACAACCTTCAATGAAGGCATGCCTCATTCACGTATGCCTCCACACAGAAGACGCTCTAGCTGAGAATCGAACGGAACAACGTCTTGCTATGAGGCGACAATGCTACCGCAGCACCACCACCGCAGTTAAAGAAAAGAATTTCAGTCTTATTTTTTTTTTCTTTCAAGGAAGACGCAAGTTGTGCCTAAAGCTTAATGTTGAAAACTGACAAAATGGTAGCTCACAATAAACTAACAAGCCAGTTGTTGTAAGGATACACAGGTCCTATCTGGGAATGCTGCCTGCCGTACTAGCCCCCCAAAAAAGACAGTCACTGACCACGCATTTCTCTGATGTTAGATTGAGATGAAAGCAGATGTTCAAATTGCCACAGTCATGTGTTTCAAGTGTCTGCTGACATACATGGCATGCCTCGTCACTACTCATCCCTAAATCCCCAGTCACCTGTATATGTGCTTGATGTATGATTGTGAGGTAAGTGGGGAAAAAATGATTACATTAATGTATTTTACTTTGTTGCTCATAGACTGTACACTACCCCTACACAAGCTACAGTAACCTTCTTTGTACACCTCTAATGTCTGTGATAGAAGTAAAATAAACAATGACCACACTGGCCTCAACCCAAACACCAGCTATAATGACCTCCTGTGTGCATCTCTAAGGTGCAGTTATGGTGAAAACTGAAGAAGTAATAACCACACAATCCCCAACCCCACCCCTCCATAACCTATACTTGTTTTCTGTACACACGCATCTAAGCAGGGCTGGTTTTAGAATGGGTGTAGTTGAGAGCAGAGGCCATTATCAGCTTTATCCTGAGAGGGTCATATCATAGCCCTGTGCAGGTTAGAGAGTATAATCAGAAAATTAATACATTTTTTCACCACATTTTTCCTCAACCTGCAGCAGCTGTTGTGGGGACCCTACACAGTCATGGATGATTAAGGGAGCCCTCTCCATATCCATTTATACAGGCCAACAGACTCCTAGAAGATCTAAGTGTCTGAATGTTCTATGATGTATTTTATGCCTTACTTGTGAAATGTAAATACTTGTTAGTTGCATTTTTTTACTGATACCCAGAAGAATAATGTCTCCTCTTACCACAAAACACTAATACATTTGAGAGATGTAATTATGCAGCCAAACTGGAGGCTAAGCTCTCTCAACCCAAGACTGGACCAGACAGTCAAGAGGAGAAGGGAATTACTTGCATCACACCACCAGTCTCACATAGACCTATGAAACCAGCACCAGCAAAAAACACACATAAATACACAAAAACATACTTGGAGGCTCTAAATAAAAATCTGTAAAAGCAACAGAGACCTCTAAAGCAGACATCCAAGCAACCTCCACCCCCCCACACACACAAACCATGAAACACATAATTCACAAAACCAGTGTGCCATGCAGTCACAGCCCTTAAGGCAAAATAACATACCCAACACACTAGTAATAGGTGACTCTATAGTCAGGCACACTGACGTCCCACTCACTAGGCTGAACAAGGAGAAAGTTACTGTTAGCTGCCTGTCAGGTGCCAGGATCTGCCACATAACACAAGCACTCAGTTCACTCCAGAACAAGTACAAATACGGCTCTGTCATTGTCCATGTTGGTGTGAATGCCCTGAGCTGTACCTCCCTGGACTACATGAAAAGAGACATGGAAGAGCTCTCTGATCACGTAGCCCAGGCCGGTATGACCCTGACCCTGAGTAGCATCCTGCCCTCACCAAGAATGATACCACAGTATAAAGAAAAAATTATCAATTTCAACAATTGGCTAAGCTTCTGGTGTCATTCAAAGGGGAACAAGTTTCTGTCAGCCTGGGATGACATGCTCGACAAGCCACACTGCTTCACTAGTGACGGCTTGCACCTGTCACCCTTAGGCTTTCGAATACTGGCCAAGGCTCTCGCCACCCCCATAGTGCCTGTTTTAGGCAAGGCTCAAAAGACAAACCCACCACTGTAAATAGCACAGGGTAATGCTACTCAATACCAGAAGTCTAAACCTCAAAATGCATGCACTCGAGGCACTCCTCAGTATGAAGAAAATCGTGCAGTAACAGAAACCTGGTTTAAAGCTCCAGAGAGCACCCCAGCACTACCAGGCTACAACTCATACCATACATTTCAGCCACAAAACCCGGACCGAAATACAAAAGACAGGGGCGTATCCATATTCATCAAGGATACCCATACCTCCAGGTTAGTGGCACTAGCATGATGCTTCAGAGATCATCCACATGCAACTAAACAACAGGTAGAATTGCAATTCAAATTGTAGTTTACTACAGATCACCCACCATGTCCCAGGACCCCCATTCCGCATTTCTGGAAACACTGGGAAACATAAAGGTCCTACCAAACACCCTGATATTGGGTGATTTCAATTACCCAAACATTAATTGGCAGAACTACTCAAGTACTAACTCCCTAACTCCCTTGCCCAACATTTCCTAGAATTTATAAACTCAAACGCCCTGGATCACCTGATCAACACCCCCACCAGAGGTGACAACATATTGGACCTGGTCATCACCAACAAGGGCGACCGGTGTTCCACACCGGAGGTCACCCCCTCACTGGTTAGATCTGACCATAAACTAATCACTCTGGATAGCCACATTCTGCCCCACCCCTGGTCAAAGAAACCACTGTGAAAAACTTTTCAAAAGCAAACTTCACGTTACTTAAGACCGAGGTGGAAAGTTTCAAACCCCCCATGCTAAAGGATAATGCTGCCCAAGCTGTAAAATCCTTTACTAAAGCACTCTATGGGCACCTACAAGAATGCATGGATCATGCTATCCCAAGCAAAACCAAGACTCACTCCTCCAAGAAAAGGAAACCAGTCTGGTGGACCCTTGCCGTAAACAAGCTATACAATAGAAGGAGGAAACTAGTACAGAAAAGAGTAAAATCCCAAGGGGGTAGACATCCGTGATCAGTATCAGCAAGAAACTACAATCCCTCATAAAATCATCCAAGGCTAGCTTCAAAAGAAAAATTGCCAAGGACTCCAAAGATAACCACAAGGCATTCTTTAGCTATGTCAAGAATCTAAGTGGCAATTCCCAGATCTGCTCGGAGTTAGTGCAGAATGGCACAAAATACACTGAACCAACTGGTATCACCAACATCCTGGCAGACAGGTTCAATGCAAACTTCACCCCCCCTTACCCCCAAAAGGGCCCATAACCATACCAGAAGAATGTAGTGCCCCTGAAATCACAGACACTCAGTTTAAACCAGCCCTCTCCAAAGCCAAAAACACAGCATCAATGGGACTGGATGGTGTCCTAGGTTGCGTCCTACATGAGCTCAAAGATGAACTAACCCCTCACCTAAACACACTGTTCAAACTCAGCCTCTCCACAGGCTACGTGCCCATAGAGTGGTGCACAGCAACGGTTATTCCACTCCACAAAGGTGGAGCAACAACAGACCCCGGGAACTATTTCCCTAAAAGTCTGACTAGCTTGGTCTGCAAGGCTATGGAGTGCGTCATCGTGGATCTCGTTAACAGAGACACTGGGAACCTCCAAACAGTGGACCCTACCTAGTTTGGCTTTGTTAAGGGCATATCATGCCTCCTAAGCCTAGTGGACTTCTTTGAGAAAGTTACCAAGGCTATAGATGAGGGAAAGGTGGTCCACACAGCCTACCTGGACCTCGCAAAGGCCTTCGACACCATTCCCCAGTCTGGTATTATAGACAAGCTCACCAGCCTGAACATAAGTCCCAACGTCATGAGATGGGTTGCCAACTGGCTCACGGACAGAACCCACATGGTAAGAGTTGTGGGAGCTAGGCCTGACTCTAAACCGGTTACAAGTGGCGTTCCCCAAGGCTCAGTTCTAGGACCCCTCCTGTTTGGCATATACTTCTCAGAGGTACAAGCAAGCACATTTGGACTATAGCTGACCAAGTTCACAGATGACTGCAAACTAGGGGCTATAATTGACTCTCCGGCTGACACAGACATCCTCCAAAAGGGTCTCACTGAGACTGATACCTGGTGTAAAAACCATGGCCTCAAGCTAAATGCCAAAAAGTGCATAGTCATCCCCTTTGGAAAAAACAAAGTACCCACAAATTACCACATAGGTGGTAGCCCCCTAAGTAAGGAAGATAAAATAAGGGATCTGGGGACCCAAGTAGATAGTAATCTCTCCTTTGATAATCACATTGCCACAGTGGTTAGAAAATTCTTCTATGTGGCCCACCTAATCACAAAAGGGTTTGCATCCAGATCAAAAGAGGTCACTGTGCCCCTCTACACATCACTCATCAGACCCATTATAGAGTACAGTGCCCCATTTGGGATGTACCTTACAAGACACCTGCAACAGCTGGAAAGACCACAGAAGTACCTCACCAAGAGGATCACTGGCCTCAAACAGATGCCCTATGCAGCTCGACTGAAGAAACTCCAGCTGTACTCGGTTGCATACCGTCTACTCAGAGGTGATCTCTGCCTGACATACAAGGCCATGTCCAACCCAGAATTGATGGACATGCTCCACCTAAAGAAAACCATATCCCCTTGAGCCACACGCTCTAGGGATCTAAACCTCACCACAACAATAAATAGGACGTGCTGGAGGGATAGATTCCTGTCCCAGCAACTTCCCATGCTCTGGAACAAGATTCCAATCTACATTAGGCAGAGCTCCTTACTAACTCTCTTCAAGAGAAACCCTGACGAGTGGATGGGAAACAGGAAGTTTACCCCAGGGATCACTTCAGTGGCTCTGCTGGACAGAGGCATAGGGAACTAATCTAAGGGGGGGCAAAAGCCAACACATTCTGGCTAGGCTTATAAATGACTTTGGGCAGCTAGCCTAGTACCTACCTATGAACCTATGTATCCTGGCATTACAGGGTGTGTGCACAGATAAAAATCAGTGATATTTTTACACACACATACACACACACACACACACACACACACACACACACACACACACACACACATGCATAAGCTATATTTCAGCAAACAGAAATACATTGTACAACACTGGTACTGCCACACCAGATCAGTGACTGCTGTTTAGCAGTCGTCAAATAGCAGCAGGGGTAAGTCAATTGTATTTACCCTACTTAGGAGTAATGCATACTTGTCGCTGTCTCTGATTTCACAAACCTTCCCTGATTTTGCTAATAATTTTGCTCTGTCCTTTGTAAAAAGTTTGATTTGCTAGTAAATAATTCAGAATTACAGAGAAGTCAATAAATCCAGACATCAGAGTTTTATATTTCTTATTGTCCAAAAAGTGCACATTGATGCAAAAGGTGTTATTCTATTAACTTTTTAATTGAATTAGAGTAATGTCTAAAACATATTTCTGATTTTGAGCTTTTATTCTGCTATTAATTTCAGCTTTGCTCAGAATTATTGAGCAAAGAAATTGAGGGTTATAGTATCTGCTTCTGCCACCATTTATAAAATTCCCTGAAAGAGAAAGCCATTCCTGAAGATTAGAAGCATCAACTCTTCTTAAAGTCCAAAGTATCCACTGAGATCAATAACTCTGGGCTGATGATCTCTCTATTGCTTACCCTGCTCATGTTCATTATCAGCATTATCCTAACAGGGTCATATCACAGCCTTGTTTAGTTTAAAGAGCATAATCAGGATAGTAAAACATTTTTCTACTCATTTTCCCCAACCAGCAGCAGCTTTTCTTGGGCCGCCACACAGTCAAGGATGATTAAGGGGCCCCTGCAGTCACAGGTATTGCAGGTACCTAAAGCTGGCTATTTGTTAGTTTTAGTGAAGAAAATGCCCACCAGTTGGGTTTAACTAAGCCAGGGGCAGTATGTCAGTGGTAAGATGTTTAATGGAATTGTGAAGCCTATTAACTTGATATAACACTGTTACTATCACTAAATATATCTTTGAATTTTAAAGGAGTTATAAATAAGAGTTATTACCCACCTAGCTTATTAAGTATACACAATTGTTTTGCTAGCTTTTGTTGGTTTTACAGACATGTTACAAAATATCAAGATAAATTAACTTGATGTGGTTGGAGGCCCCCCGGAAGAGGGTGGGCCCAGTGACTGCGTGGTTCAATGGTGTCTAAAACTGGCTATGCTAGGGGTAACAATAGATGAAAAAGTGAAATATGGCCATCACATAATCCAAATAAACTAAACCCTTCAAAAACTTGACTAAATATACAGGGCTAAATCCTATCCTATCCTACTGAGACAGCAAGGAAACACATGGCCACAACATTCCAGTTATCATCCCTCCTTTATGCCTCTCCAATACTCATCAATCTTCAAATGACATTACTACTCCAAACTGAACAATGCTATAACATGCTTGAACCACTATATACTCAGTCAGGAATACTGGGTAAGTAAATGAATGTAACTAAAGAAATCATTTTTGAGCTAGGATACAGGATCTGAATTGCCTAGACAAAATTTTCATTATGGTGGTTGCCAAAAAGGAAATTACCAGAAAATGGAAAATTCTGGTGGTTGCCAAAAAGGAACTTACTAGAAAATGGAAATCAAAATCTAAACCAGGTATACCTGAAGTAGTGAATATTGTAACAGAGATAAAAGAACAGGAAGTGAGTAGAAAAGGGTAGGAGTGAATTGTGTAAAAAAAACTGGAATTGTAGGAACAATACATGCAGAATGAACATTTTGGAGAAGGAATGACATTTAAAGGAGAAGTCTACCCAAAGGTCAAGTTTTTCTTTATAAAAAAGTGATTTTCCTTCCCTATAATCCAAAGACTGCAAATACAGAATAAGCATAATTTAATACTTGTTTGCCTTTCTTTCCCGCATTTGTCTCAGCTGTTACACCCAAAAGCTACTAAGAGTGACAGAGTAATTAGGTTAAGCCACTTATCCCAACTACAAAGTCATTAAAAAACAATGCCTCTTAAATAATGGCGTTTAAATGTGCCTTATCAGTTACAGATTGCCTCAGATAAACAGTGTAACCTGGAGTCTGAACAAAGGCAAGGCTTTCAAACTAAGTATTCAGATGCAAATGTCTTTCCTATTAATCAAACTCTCAGTGCCATGAAGAAAGAATATGTTCAGTTTACTCTTGAGAGGTGAAGAAAGTAGACAAGAGTATAAGGAGATGAGGTGCATGGCAAAAAGAGAGGTGGCGAAGGCTAAGGATAAGGCGTATGAAGAGTTGTATAAAAGGTTGGACACTAAGGAGGGAGAAAAGGACCTGTACTGATTGGCTAGACAGAGGGACTGAGCTAGAAAAGATGTGCAGCAGGTAAGGGTGATAAAGGATAATGAGGGAAACATACTCACAAGCAAGGAGAGTGTGTTGAGCAAATGGAAAGAGTACTTTGAGGGGCTGATGAATGAAGAGAATGAGAGGGAGAGAAGGTAGGATGATGTGCGGATAGTGAATCATGAAGTGCAGTGGATTAGCAAGGAGGAAGTAAGGATAGCTATGAAGTGGATGAAGAAGGGAAAGGCTGTTGGTCCAGATGACATACCTGTGGAAGCATGGAGGTATTTAGGTGAAATGGCAGTGGAGTTTTTAACTAGATTGTTTATTGAAATCTTGGAAAGTGAGAGGATGCCTGAGGAATGGAGAAAAAGTGTTTTGGTACTGATTTTTAAGAATAAGGGTGATGCGCAGAGCTGTAGTAGCTACAGAGGGATTAAATTGATCAGTCACAGCATGAAGTTATGGGAAAGAGTAGTGGAAGCTAGGTTAAGAAGGGAGGTGATGATTAGTGATCAGCAGTATGGTTTCATGCCAGGAAAGAACACTACAGATGCGATGTTTGCTCTGAGAGTGTTGATGGAGAAGTACAGAGAAGGTCAGAAGGAGTTGCATTGTGTCTTTGTTGATTTAGAGAAAGCATATGACAGGGTGCCTAGAGAGGAGTTATGGTATTGTATGAGGAAGTCGGGAGTGTCAGAGAAGTATGTAAGAGTGGTACAGGATATGTACGAGGGTAGTGTAACAGCAGTGAGGTCTGCAGTGGGAGCAATGGATGTGTTTAAGGTGAAGGTGGGATTACATCAAGGATCAGCTCTGAGCCCTTTCTTATTTGCAATGGTGATGGACAGGTTGACAGATGAGATCAGACAGGAGTCCCTGTGGACTATGATGTTTGCAGATGACATTGTGATCTGTAGTGAGAGTAGGGAACAGGCGGAGGAGACCCTGGAGAGGTGGAGATATGCTCTAGAGAGAAGAGGAATGAAGGTCAGCAGGACTAAGACAGAATATATGTGTGTGAATGAGAGGGAGGATAGAGGAATGGTGAGGATGCAGGGAGTAGAGGTGGCGAAGGTGGATGAGTTTAAATACTTGGGATCAACAGTTCAGAGTAATGGTGAGTGTGGAAGAGAGGTGAAGAAAAGAGTACAGGCAGGATGGAGTGGGTGGAGAAGAGTGTCAGGAGTGATTTGTGACAGACGAGTACCAGTAAGAGTGAAAGGGAAGGTCTACAAGAGGGTAGTGAGACCAGCTATGTTATATCGGTTGGAGACAGTAGCATTGACAAAAAGGCAGGAGTCAGAGCTTCACGTGGCAGAGTTGAAGATGTTAAGCTTTGCACTGGGTGTGATGAGGATGGACAGGATTAGGAATAAGTATATTAGAGGGTCAGCCCAGGTTGGAAGGTTTGGAGACAAAGCCAGAGAGGCAAGATTACATTGGTGTGGACATGTGCTGAGGAGGGATGCAGAGTATATTGGGAAAAATATGCTAAGGATGAAGCTGCCAGGTAACAGGAAAAGAGGAAGGCCTAAGATAAGGTTTATGGATGTGGTGAGAGAGGACATGCAGGTGGTTGGTGTGACAGAGCAAGATGCAGAGGACAGGAAGAAATGGAAACAGATGATCTGCTGTGGCAACCCCTAATGGGAGCAGCCGAAAGAAGAAGACTCTTCTTACTTTCTGTCAGTATCTGATTTTGCATTTGTTTCTACACTGTATTTTCTGAAAAGCACATGTTCTTTCTGATGTTTTTTTATAGCATTTTTGCATGATTGCATGCAGTGTTTTCTTAAGACAAGTCAGTGAGTTGGGGAAAGAAAATTAACATCAAAGAATTTAATTCTAGCTACAATATTTAAAACTGTGAACACAACACAAACCATCTCAACTGCAATAATCCTCATTAATCACAGTGGTCAGATTTTTTATACACTTGAACACTGAACTACAGTTGTTACATTGAAAAGAACAATTAACTCAGCTACATTTTTAAGCCTGTCTTTCAAACATTCCTTGGAATGCTGTAGTAGAGATGGCCATTAAAGGGACTATTTTGTTCCTAAACTTGGTATCTTTCCTCAGACCGAAGCTGAAGCATTGCCACCCACTTAGCTAATCACCTCCCTCTTTGTGACATCATGCTACATTCCCACCCACAGCATGATTTTCCCTATTATGTGTGTAAAGTTCTATTCCAGTCCTGATTTTGTTCCCTCTGGAATAAGATACCAGCATTTGCGTTCCCCTATTTCATACAGTACTGCTTTGGGATTTGCATTGAGGTTGCTTACATCAGCATTCAGCATCATAAATAGTTGTTCCCTTGCTAAATCTTTTACTTGTGTATACCCTAAAGCAGTAGTTTACTAAGCCCAGTCTTTGTCTTTTTGTATGTATTTATTTCCCACATCCTTACCAGTTCTAACTCAATAAGTTGCCATTTAGAAATCCTGTTTGGTATTGGGTGATTGACTGTCATGCGATAACAGACATTTTTTTGTATATAGGTTATGTGGGTGATGGAAGGGCAACAGAAGATTAGTTGCTATAAGGCAGTCAGGAAGTGCATTTTTTAGATAAGTTATGTGGGTGATGGAAGAACAACAGCAAAAACATAAGACAAGGTTTGGGGTTTTCCACATAGGACATGTTATTTACACCCTGTACTCTTTTAATGAGGAATCTCTGTCACCATTATGGTTGTTGCAAATGCCCGGTTAGGTACATGCTGAAGCGTGCAGTGTACTGGATTATTGGTCTAATGAGGGCTAAGCATAGTGGGATTATGATCATAGATCTGGATGCCATGCCACAACTTATAACTTGCCCCTCACAGAAGGATTTGCTCACCACCGTAGGCACATTGTGATCAAAGATCAGGTTACTGTCAACTTGAGTTCTCAAGTCCCTTACCACTGGGTCTACTCTTAGAGTGTTACCAGTGTTGTAATTTTCAGGGGTGGTCATCCTCCCAAAGGGTATAAATATGCATTTTTAGCATTGAGTATTAGGCTATATTTCTGGCACCAGTTACTTTGCTCTCAGACCCTTCTCAGGGATATCTACATATTTGCAGGAATCAGTTATTGCACCTAACTTGCAGTTATCTGTAGATTTGGTCACCCAAAGACCCTCTATAATTGCTGTGACTTCAAAGAATTATATTCCAAGCAGGAGAGATCCAAGTGCTGAGTCCTGTGAAACACCAATAGTAACAGGCCTGTTGGTGGCGGCGGATTCCCCCATCTGAACTTCATGCATCTTATTCATGAGCCATTTGACTATCCATCAGGTTACATATGTATGTCTAAATTTTTGAGTTTGTCTACAATACCTAAGTGAGGCAGTATGCTGAATGCCTTTTCCAGGTCAAGGTAGGCAGTATGCACTTTTTTGCCCATCATCTATGGCTCACAAGGCCTTCTCAAAGTAGTCCACTAGGTTTAGTAGCTGTGACATACCCTTGATGAAACCAAACTGGGATGGGTCCAGTGTTTGAAGATTTCCTATGTATTTATTAGATCATTTATTAACTTTTTTCCATGGCTTTGTATATAAGACTAATCTACATTATGGGTTTGTAGTTCTCTGGGTCTGTTGATGGTCCATCTTTATGTAGAGGGATGTCTGTTGCAGTCCTGCAATCCCTAGGGACAATGCCTGTCTGGAGGCTGTGGCTGAATAGACATTCTAGAGTGCCTGAGGGGGTAATTTTTCAAACTATATAGGAGGCATCCCTGGATGTTATCAGAGTTCATTGCTGTACTATGTTTAGCTTTGTAGAGCACAGCAGTGAGGACCCATGCTTTAGGAACCATTGGGGGATAAGTGGTAGAGGGTATTTCCTGGGGAGTAACTAGTCATCTTTGAGTAAAATGGACTCTTGTCTTCTACTTGTAGCTTACTGCTGTTGTGTAACACTTTTGAGTAAAGTTACTGGCCTCTACTCTTTTATCTTGGACTTTCATAACTACTTTAACCAATTAAATGTTTCTGTCAAGGCTTTTCTCTCTGCACTATAAGGTTGAGAGTTATGCCTTCAATTCTAACTGAAATGTCATGAAATCACAAGAAATGAATGGCTTTCAGTGCATGTATATTCATATATACTAGACAGGCTTTTTTGTATCTAATTAGAAGTAGTCAGTACAACTTCATACATAAATAAGTAAACAGACATATATTCCATGTGAAATTGTAGTTTCATTTATTTTGCAAAATAAATAAGCAAGCAAGGAGACACACAGGTTCCATGTGAAGTCATAGTTTTATTTATTTGTTTCATAACTATCATATCTAGGCATAGATAGAAACATTTGATATAATGTAAGAGGTTTACAGTGAAACAGTGTAAAATGCAAGTAAAAGCAAGTGTGATATTTTGTTGCAATAGACAATTTGCTGATTAATCATGACAATGCAAAACATCTGTAATACAAACTCATTAGTTTAAAGAATACCATTGCACATAAAACTACAAAAATAAATAAAAATGGAGAGCTCCTTCTATACTTAACATAACCACTCTATTAAACAGGTTATTTGTATTTATACATTTTACATATGTATATAGATATTTCAGGCATGAGCAATAATGCCGTTCTAGCCTGCAAAGTTGTAGTTATAATTTGTCCACATTTCCATTTCTTATATTTTTTCAGCCATCATCTTGCTTGAATTCCACTTCTGCATTTTGCCAAACCATTTGACATTCTTTCAGAAAGTGGTATCATTCTTTATTCTGTTTACAATTTTCTGTTTTTGTCTTGCACCATGGAGCTCAGGTTGACTCAAAAGGGTCTGTTAGCCTCCCACTTGCATGGTTATCAAGCTGATATTAATAAGTAAACCAACAAGTAAACAACTGAATAAAGAAATAAGGGGAATAAATCAAATGATTTCAAACAGAGGTTAAGTTTAATTCATGATACCTTGGAGAGTACAGTGCACATATATTTGTTGTTTTCATTACTTGCTTATTTACAGGTACCTTGTTATGTGTGTGTATAGTTGGTACTCTTACAGGACATAAAACACAGTAGAGGGTATTAAGAAAGTAAAAGTAGCACAGTGTGTAAAACTAAATTATGTAGTAATTGTTGTCATGCAGGGAATGTGCAATTCAGAGATATCTGTAGCACAGTCATGGTAATATGAAAATTGGTTTGGTTAGTAGTATATACTAATGACCATATACTGACATTCAAATGAGATGGATTATAGAAGTACATTCATCTATAAACTGATGTTTTGTCTGCATATGTATTCTATATGCAGCATGCACATTTGTAAGATACTTGGTAATTATGTATTAGGTTGATAAGTTCATGGGTAAATACTAGACATGCAGTTAAAAACACGATTGGTAAGTGTAGTCAGCTAAACCCAAACATTGTCGAGTGAGTTAAGCTCCATGGTAAGGAAGCACTGTTCTATATACCCCAAAGAGGATTTATGATTTCCAGGCTACTCATTCAGAATACTACTGAATACAGACCATGTGTAATATTGCTTGACATGCATAGGAAGTTTATTCAATAAGTACATGATTCCTTGGGGAAGAAATCTGTTGTGCCAGCAGTGTTTCATTTATTTGTCTATGAAATATTACAGTCTTTGTTATGGGTGTTCATGGTGGTGTGAGTTTTGCATAGCTGTAACAGGTCAAGCAGGGTGGAATGGGCCATGTACTCTACTGATGGACAGCACTCTGCTAAAGAATGGCATACAAAGCAAGAACTGCACATTTCAAAAAATGCAATTTGAATCCTTGATATAAGCAATGCCATGAATAGTAGGCAACAGTAAGGATTGTGGAAGGGTGTACAGCTCAGCAAACTATGTGGCTTCAGTGTAAATATAATTTTGGTTTTGACATAAACAGTACATTGCAGGTAATGTCAACATGTTCCAGGAGGTGATATACAAGACAGGTGTTTCCACTGGGTCTACTGTTTTTGTTTGATGTTTCACTATTTCGAACTTCACTTCTCCGAAACCACTTGTTCGAAGTAGTGAAACTTTGAAAACTGACTAGAGAGATCATAATACAGCGTGGAATGGGAATATTCCCTTTTTCTTGCTATAGTGTGATCTCAGAGTTGGTATATTTAAGTGGGGGAGTGTGGGGGTGCAGGGGGGCTTGCCCCCTGCAAAAGCATGTTTTTTTTTTTATTTTTATTTTTTATTTGTGAGGCAATCGGGTGCCTAGACTTCAGCGGAAATGCAGTTTCATTGAAGTGCACTTTTGCTGAAGTGGGGTCGTAGTTTTCTTTTTCAAAGTAATGTAACTTTGATGAAGAAACATAGACCCATTTCCATTCACATGGAAGAGCACCAGCAAGGCACCAGGTGATCAAACATGCAGGAAGCTCCAGTCAACATAAGGTATTGTTGGAAGGTGCAATATGTGTCTTACAGGTAGCACCCAGGTTTTGCAAATAAAATAGAGCAATGTTAGGTGTGGTAGAAGAGGTTACTTTTCACCTATAAACTCAGTAAGCAGAATAAAAACTAGAATGAACAGCAGATGCAGGGTGGTATCCAACGAGACGGAGCACGAATAATGAAAAAAATTCTTTACTCAATCCAATGATCAAAATGAAGTACAAATACACATAAAGTCACAGTTTAAAAATGATAAAACAACAAGTTTAAAAAATCCCAAAAGTTCTTTGTAAAGATGTGAATCCTTTTCCAACCCGGTTGGATATTTCCACATTCGTAGTCCTTTAGGGACTTGCTCCCTCTTAATACATTCAGTTAGGTACTCATTTTCTAACTGAATTTTCTTATATTTGAATAACAAAGTTTTAAACATGTGGATTTGTTGATCTAGTGTACCCAGGTCAGAATTCACATTTTCATTCCTACAATTTAAACCGAGATCAGTTTTCAACCAATGTTCTATGGAAATGTTAACATAGTCCGCTTCACGAGGCTCATGCATATTCAAGCCTTGAGTGCCAGACGCACCAATGGTAGTGGAATACATGACTTCCTTATTCCCGTTACCCTGGAAATTATTTCCTTGTCCCGGAGGAATGGAAGAACAAGAACTATACTGTGAAGTGTCCAAAGGTCTATTTCTCAAGCCAGCATTGTCCCTGATAATATTATCGACCTTGGCTGACAGTTCAGCAACAGTCTTGGTAAGAAGCGTCACAGATGTCAAGACACTTTGTAAATCGGCACCATCAACGCTGGTCACCTGGCCACTTGCATCCATAACAAAACACCGACAAACTCAGTAAGCAGAATAAAAACTAGAATGAACAGCAGATGCAGGGTGGTATCCAATGAGACGGAGCCTGAATAATGAAAAAATTCTTTACTCAATCCAATGATCAAAATGAAGTACAAATACACATAACCTAACTGAATAACATACCTAACTGAATGTATTAAGAGGGAGCAAGTCCCTAAAGGACTACGAATGTGGAAATATCCAACCGGGTTGGAAAAGGATTCACATCTTTACAAAGAACTTTTTTGATTTTTTAAACTTGTTGTTTTATCATTTTTAAACTGTGACTTTATGTGTATTTGTACTTCATTTTGATCATTGGATTAAGTAAAGAATGTTTTCATTATTCGGGCTCCATCTCGTTGGATACCACCCTGCATCTGCTGTTCATTCTAGTTTTTATTCTGCTTACTGAGTTTGTCGGTGTTTTGTTATAGATGCAAGTGGCCAGGTGACCAGCGTTGATGGTGCCGATTTACAAAGTGTCTTGACATCTGTGACGCTTCTTACCAAGACTGTTGCTGAACTGTCAGCCAAGGTCGATAATATTATCAGGGACAATGCTGGCTTGAGAAATAGACCTTTGGACACTTCACAGTCTAGTTCTTGTTCTTCCATTCCTCCGGGACAAGGAAATAATTGCCAGGGTAATGGGAATAAGGAAGTGATGTATTCCACTACCATTGGTGCATCTGGCACTCAAGACTTGAATATGCATGAGCCTCGTGAAGCGGACTATGTTAACATTTCCATAGAACATTGGTTAAAAACTGATCTCGGTTTAAATTGTAGGAATGAGAATGTGAATTCTGACCTGGGTACACTAGATCAACAAATCCACATGTTTAAAACTTTGTTATTCAAATATAAGAAAATTCAGTTAGAAAATGAGTACCTAACTGAATGTATTAAGAGGGAGCAAGTCCCTAAAGGACTACGAATGTGGAAATATCCAACCGGGTTGGAAAAGGATTCACATCTTTACAAAGAACTTTTGGTATTTTTTAAACTTGTTGTTTTATCATTTTTAAACTGTGACTTTATGTGTATTTGTACTTCATTTTGATCATTGGATTGAGTAAAGAATTTTTTCATTATTCGGGCTCCGTCTCGTTGGATACCACCCTGCATCTGCTGTTCATTTTACTTTTCACCTATCTTTCATAAGCATTGTACTTCCATCTTCCTAATTTCTTAATGTTTTCCCATGATGTCCTTGCCTGCTGCACATGAGAAGATGTTGCTGCTATGCTAAATGAGCTGGAATTTAACTGAGCATGGGGTATATGTTTGGGGTCCAAGCTTCATCACTCCACTGTTTTCTACAATACAGCCCTCAACTGAAGTTAAGTAAGCAGGGTAGTCTTCTCATAGCAGAAAATTGCTCCTTCTTAAATGCCAGTTTATGATGAAACCATGTGAGTGGGCCTCTGTGTTATAGGTGCACTGTTTGGTAATGTAGGCACTGTACTATATTCCATTCTGTGGTCCTGCACCTCCTGATCAGTCATAGGTTGCCCCTATTTATCCTTAGAATATTCTTATTTTGACCAGCTAAATGCTCCACATAGGGCTGATAAACAACAGGCTATGAAAAACGGGTCCCTATTTTATTATCGAAAACTCAGTTCAGCGAACGGCATTTTCGGTGCACTTACATTGAACATTCCATTCACCAAACTGTTCATAGTAAGATCATGATACAGGGAGGATCAGAAAATGTGTCCTTTCCTCACTGTAGTGCAATCTTGACGTTGGTATATATAATTAGCAGGGGGGCACAGCCCCCCATAAGAGCGGAATTTGATGGACAGCATTTTCAATTAAATGGCATTCATTAAAGAGAGCTTTTGCTGATATAATATGGACCCATGAAAAACAATCTGTTGCATTACTGATGACATATATTTTGGAGTTTGTCCCATAAGACTCGCACTGCCTCCCTATAGATTTGTGCAGCCAGCTGATAGCTTGCCAGGTGTAATGTGTGCTCTCCATTGTTTTACTGCTATGAGCCATACAACTGGACATTCTTGCACCTTCCTAGTGTCTCTAAACTGCTGTAGTTCCCTTGTGTAAGCCTCCTAATTACCCCTACTGAAGATGTTTATCTGTTATTCTCATATGTCCACTGATACTGTGAATGAAATTTTACCCACACTGGTACTGGTGCTGTTTCCAATGCCACTGTCTTGAATTAATCCCACTGTGAAGAGAACATAATGTAAAATATCCAGTTATTCTTCACTTCACCCTTTTTGCCAATTGCTGCCTGCCTAAACTATACATATGTTGTCCAATTTTGAGTTGGTAGTACCTTGTTTGCCTTCTGTTTGTATATCCAGGAAGAGCTCCTACTCTGTAATGGCAAATTAATGTATACATGCAATTACTCTTGGCCACCTGCTGCTGACCTTGCTTCTTCCTAAGTACCTCTCCCCACCAAATTCTTAGGGATAGGACAAAGTTATCCTGAAAAAAATGTAGTGCAGTCTGAGAGTGCACCAACACACAAGTAAGATTATAATCTCTAAAAATTTAGATGACTGAAGGCAAGAATATTCTTGTTACTTGATAGGTTCATATGTGGTTACTAGGCTACTGACCAAAGGGGTTTGTAAGCCTGGCCGTGTGTACCCAATATAATACTAGAGATACCTAATGTAAAGGATCTAGCCTAAACTCAAGATGTTAGTTAGCAATGACTGCTCATATCTAGGAGGGTCATAGGTGAAATCTCCACAAAGAATTTATGGTTTCCCATCCAGGCTACACTTAAACAGGTTCATACAGGGGCTCTGCATGATGTGAATTGGTAGCCTATTCCAGAGGAGTGGCAACGTCTGGAAGACATATCTGTCTCTCCAGCAGGTCCTATTTTATGTCGCAGGCCAGGTTAAGGCCCCTGGAGCAAGTGACCCTTATCCATTTTTGAGTTGTGGATGTGTAGCATTTCCATTAGGTTTGGATCTGAGATTGGTCTGCAGGCCAGGCACAAGTATTCTCTAAGTAGTCTGTAAGCTACAGAGTACAGTGACAGTGCCTTCAGTCTGTCAATGTATGACATGTGTTGGAGACCCTGCAATTTTCTTGGTTAGAAATCTCTGAGGTCTTTCAAGTTGCTGCAGGTGCCTGATAAGGTACATACCAAAGGGAGCATTGTACTAAATTATTCGCCTGATGAGGGTCGAGTACAGGGGAGTTATGACCTCTTTCATTCTTGAGGCAATGCTTTTGCTAATGAGGTGAACATTGCAGAATGCCTTCCTTACCACAGTCGACACATGGTGGACAAAGTTTAGGCTGCAGTCGACTTGCGTTCCCAAGTCTGTCACTACTGAGTTCTTACATAGGGTATTATCATTTATATGATAATCCGCAGGGATATCATTTTTACTGAGGGGGATGTTAATGCATTTTTTTAGCATTGACTTTGAGTCCATGGCTTTGGTAGCAAGCATTGATTTGTGTTAAATCTCTCTTGAAGTGTATTGACATAATTTAGGGATTAAATGACTGCACCTAATTTGCAATCATCAGCAAACGTAGTCAGCCGCAGCCCCTCTGTTTTGGCCTGAACTTCTGAGAAGTATATTCCAAATAGTAGGTGGCCCAGCACTGACCCCTGTGGAACCCCACTACTGACAGGTCTGCTGGTTGAGGTAAAGTCCCCAACTTTGACTGAGTGTGATCTGTCGGTGAGCCAGTTAGCAACCCACCTGACAGCAGCATAAGGGTTGATATTCAACTGGGAGAGTTTATCAATGATACTCGAATGTGGTATTGTGTTGAAGGCCTTTGCTAAGTCAAGGTAGGTTGCATGCACAGATTTGTCTTCATTTATGGCTCTGGTGACATTTTTGAAGAAGTCCACCAGGTTTAACAGGCATAGGTTCATAGGTAGGTACTAGGTTATCGGCCCTAGGGCCTATATAAGCCTAGCCAAAATGGTTCCCTGGCTTTTGCCACCCAATAAAATTATTTTCCTGTGCCCCTGTTAAGCAGTGCCGCAGAAGTGATCCCCGGGGTGAATTTTCTATTTCCCATCCAGTCATCAAGAGTTTTCTAAAAGAGGGCTAATGAGGAGCTTTGCTTGACATGAATGGGTAGTTTGTTCCAGTGTATGGGAAGGCTCTGGGACAGGAATCTATCCCTCCAGCATGTTCTTTTATTGTGTTGACAAGGTTTAAGTCCCTGAAGCATGTGGTTCAGAGAGATTGGGATTTCTGTAAGTGTAGCATGTCCAACAGCTCTGGGTTTCACATAGCTTTGTATGTTAGGCAGAGATCGCCTCTGAGTAGGCAATATGCAATGGAGTAAAGCTGGAGTTTTTTGAGACGGTCTGTGTATGGCATCTGTTTGAGGCCAGTAGTCCTCTTAATGAAGTACTTCGGTGGCTTTTCCAATTGTTGTAGGTGTCTTGTGAGATCCTTGCCAAACGGGGCATTGTACTTTATAATAGGGCTGATGAGGGATGAGTAGAGAGGAACAATGACCTCATTTTTACTAGAGGAGAACCCTTTTGTGATGAGGTGTGCCATGTAGAAGGATTTCCTGACTACTGTGGTGATGTGGTTATCAAAGGAGAGACTACTGTCCACCTGTGTCCCGATGTATCTTATCACACTTTCAGTGTTTAGTGAGCTACGGCCTATGTGATAGTTCATGGGTACCGAGTTTTTCCCAAAGGGGATGACGGTGCACTTCTTGGCATTGAGCTTGAGGCCATGACTTTGACACCAAGCATCTGTCTCTGTGAGGCCCTTTTGAATAATGTCTTCATCATTAGGTGATTCTGTTATGGCTCCCAGTTTGTAGTCATCTGTGAACTTTGTTAGCCAAAGACCTTCTGTGTTGGCCTTCACTTCAGAGAAGTAGATGCCAAACAGGAGAGCACCCAGGACCAAACCCTGTGGTACTCCACTCATCAATGGTCTGAAGTCGGACTTGGAGTCGGCTACTTTTACTGTGTGGGTTCTGTCAGTGAGCCAGTTGGCCACCCATCTTGTGACATAGAGATTTATGCCCAGTTTAGTGAGTTTATCTATAATTCCAGAGAGGGGGATGATATCGAAAGCCTTGGCAAGGTCAAGATAGGCTGTGTGCACTACCTTGCCTTCGTCTACGGCTCTAGTGACTGCTTCAAAGAAGCATGATCTGTCTTTGACAAAACCATCCTGTGTCAGATCAAGGGTCTGGAAATCACCTCTGTCCCTCTTTATAAGGTCCATGATGATTCATTCCATGGCCTTACCAATAAGGCTGGTTAAGCTTATGGGTCTGTAGTTTCTGTAGTTTGAGTCACACTTTTAATATTCGTCAAGTGATGTGACAAATGGAAAAAACTTTTATGTGTAAAACTAGCAATAATGGGTCAGTGACACAAATGCTGTTAACAGCAGCTGTAATGGCACCTTATTCAAAATACCTCCTGCATGCCAGTGTATGAGAGTGTGAATGTATATATCCACCAACACACCACACATATAGGTGGCTGTATATCTGTATACATAAACAAAGACACAAACAAATTCAGAGACATATTTATATATATATGTGTGCATAAACATACAAATATATGTGGATCTATAATGACATAAAGATATACAGCAAATAGTTTTTAAACAATCAAGGCAATACATATGATAAACATATAATGACACATCATTTATTTAAATTATCTCCTTCCATTTTGATAAGGGGATAGGTAGTCTCATCAACACAGCCATCTGAGTCACAAAAGAGGCAAGGTTGAGAAAAGTTATGAGAATTCCAATATTAGTGAACTATACCACTAAAACAATTATGTGCACTGCATACAAAATAAAAAAAAAAAAAAATACACGCATTATCACCTATCCAGCACATACAAATCTGACAGACATTCAAGAATGCCTTGAATTGCAAGACAGTCAGTAAGACATAGCAAGGCTGTGGTTTTACAACCACATGAATATAAACTTAGATTACTTATTGCATAAATACTTATGCACACAGATAGGAAAATATAGGGAAATACAGAGACTACATTTGCCTCAGCTTTCAAATGGTAACCAGTATAACTCTACTGTAGACAAATATTTAGCAAAAGAGTGAAGGATCCTAACATTTTAACACAGTGGTCGGAAGAAAAAGAAATTAAATTCAGTTAAATTCAGTTGGATGAAATCAGTATATATAGACAGTTACTGTGTGATTCCTGAAGGGTGTCAGCTAATGGGAAAATACTTTTAATACAGTAACAAGATTCAATTTCAAAGTTGTCTGACATGTTTTTTATTGCACCATTATAAAATTGTATTTTTCTAGAATCTTAGGACATTTGTTTGTTTCCCAGATGCAACTGTCCAAAGCAATGCTGTCCTGTGAAATGAGAGAAACTGTCTTACAAATGTATGTCTCTATGAGTGCATGCACTAATAAGCACTCTACTGCTGACCATATAAAAATAATGACCAGTGAAGGGGGGGAAAGCATGTAGCAATGAGCACGAAACAAAATCAAATGAAAGAAAATACCATTGCCTAGACTGGGATAATCATTCCACTAAGTTTTACAAAAAAAAAAAAAAAAAGCACATACTAAAGATGTAATTTCACTGCTGCAGAGGCTTCAGATCTGAGTGTGACTAGACAGCATCCTATGGCTGAGGCTAAACCAGTCATTTGACTTATCATGGGTAGGGGAAGGAAAAAACAAAAGGACAGACTGTAAACATTTAGCACTTAACCCACCTCAGACTGAGGTTTGTGAAATCTGACCTGCTAACAACTTCTCTGAAAACCCAACCTTTGTGTGAAGATGTGACTTACACAGGACTAAAATGTAAACAAAGTCCTCTAGCAAGCAACAGATTTTAGAAACGAGATAGTGCCACTTTAATGAAAATTAAATGAAGCAAAGTAATTAAAAATATGGATTGATGCTGACAGTGGAAGAGTAGGCAGTAACAGCACTATTGTAAACTGATGAGAGAGAAAACCACAGTAAATGATACCATCATCATAGGGATTTCTTTCTGTCTGTCTAAAATGACAACAGGAAGGTGAAAGCATTGACTGTAAAACAAAATCATACGAGCCATGGGAGCCTCCTTTTAGGTCATTTTGGGGTATAACAAATTAAGAAATAACAGTAACCACTTAATTTGATACAGGAATATTAGTAATGCAAAAAGTTCAAGATTTGCTGAAAAAGACATGTTTTATTCAGTTTTGGGGTGCTGTTCTCCTTTAAGACAAGGCAGGAGTTGGATAATGTATGTAATGTTGCTTAGATTACACATCACCTATATTGTTATACATCCTATAATGTTTGTAAATATAAATGTTTTAATATGGTTTGATAACTTTTATATGTGTAAGTTTGCCTATGTCACAAGTGATAATTCAATAAAGCTGCTTAAAAAACATTGGTGGGTCTGGTAAAGTTTGCTGCAAGCAAATCTGATGACTTTGTAACCTTGTTCAAGTTTACAACTAAGTAAGGCTTGTAGGTTGTTCATGATAGGGGCTGCATGTAGGAGGAAGGGTAAGACATAGGTTGTAGCTAGAGTTACCTTGGCAGAGTCTGTAAGGAATTTCTTTACTCTATGAAGGGCACCTAGTGCTTGATGGGTTTTGTTGATGATGTTGTAAATTGTAAATCAAATTTAAGTTTGTCACTGATTGCTATGCCAAATAGTTTTGTATGTGAGGTATAGGCAATCATGGCGCTATTTAAGGAAGACGTTTTAAAATTGTTTTTTTATGGAAATGGGATTTTGGAAAAAAAAAACTAAATTACTAATTAGTAGCGGATGATTATCCTGTAGCTAACTTTCTACAGAGTTAAGTTAAAGTTTTCTTGAGTACTTTTCTGAAGATGTAATAAATTGTCTGTAATGCATAATAGGGTAGAATCATAAGTGTATTGTATTAGGGAAGCTTGCTGAGAGGATTTATGTAGATTGTTAGTGAATATATTGATGAGTAGAAGGTAGAGAATGGAGCCCTGTGAACACCAGTATTTACTGGAAAGAAGGGAGAAAACATAGAGAGGCTCTCCTTTGACAATCATATTGCCAAAGTAGTTAGGAAATCCTTTTATGTGGCCCATCTAATTACTAAAGGGTTCGCATCTAGAAATAAAGAGGTTATAGTGCCCCTCTACTCGTCACTCATTAGACCCATCATAGAGTACAATGCCCCATTTGGGATGTACCTCACAAGACACTTCTAACAGCTGGAAAGACCACAAAAGTACCTTACCAAAAGGATTACTGGCCTCAAACATATGTCCTATGCAGCCCGACTGAAAGAACTCCGGCTGTACTCAGTGGCATATCGCTTACTCAGAGGTGATCTCTGCCTGACTTACAAAGCCATGTCCAACTCAGAATTGATGGACATGCTCCACCTAAAGAAATCCAAGTCACTGCGAGCCATGCGCTCTAGTGAGCTAAACCTCACCACAACAATAAATAGAACATGTTGGAGGGATAGATTCCTGTCACAGAGACACCCCATGCTTTGGAACAAAATTCCAAATTACATCAGGCAGAGACCCTCACTAACACTCTTCAAGAGAAACCTTGACGAGTGGATGGGTAACAGAAAATACATCCCTGGGATCACTTCATTGGCTCTGCTTGACAGAGGATCAGTTAATTAATCAATGGGGTGGCGAAGGCCGACACACTCTGACTAGGCTTATAAATGCCCTCGGGCAGATAGCCTAGTACCTACCTGTGAATCTATGAACCTATTTAACAGACTGGCATTGTTTAAGAAGTTATTAAACCATAATGGCCTATGTTTTGATAGCCAGAGGGAAGACAGCTGACAGAGGAGGTTTGGGTGAAGCTTGAGAGAGACACCAAGGACTATATAGGAAATGAGTTTGCTTTTGTCTCCGGCTTTGTTAATGGTATCTGGGTAGGTTGATAAGGCTGTGGTAGTGCTATGAGTAGGTCTGAAGCCATGCTGTGTGTGGGGTGGGGTGTCAGGAGCTTTTCCTGAAAGAAGTGGTATCAAGTAGTTGCTTGTGAAAGCACTTCTCTAGAAGTTTTTACATACTTTGACTATGTTCAGAGGGAAGGAGTTAGTAAAATCTGTTTATTAGGTAAAGGACAAATCTACTTTCCCTTGGCTATATTATAATTAATGTCATCTCTATAAACTGCAACTTGTGAATACTTTAACTATTGAGAATGTTCTTTTTCATTTTGCTATATCTGTCCAAATATTTGCACTGCATATGTATACGTTCACACTGTATGAACTGCAGTTGAATTTTTGCTTAGATAATATGTCGTTCTTATGTATTAGACATAGCAATAACTTTATCTAGCTGTAAAAATATTATGTCAATGTGGAGATTTTCTTCTCTGGCCTCCACTGAAAATGGGATATTATCCCAGTAAGGCTTTCCTGCTAAAGAAATGTTGAATATATAAAGTGGAAACCAGTAAAAAGGCTCATGCCTGGATGCTCAAGGCATTTACAAATGTCCTTAAAGAAGTCTACAGGCATAAGCAATGTTCATTTCAGTGCCTCCAAAGCTGCATCTCATTAGAAGGAAGATGCAAACTTTATCAACCTTTATTTTCTTGCATAGGTCTCAAGCTCTTAAAATGCCATTGTGGAACACAGACCCTAGCAATGTGTGACAAATGGTCAAAATGTGGAACACCCTTTTTTCGCACTGTGTGAAAACACAGCATTTCCATGTGGCCTGGTTGAAGTAGGCTGTTTGCCAAAAGTATTAAGTTGACAAATACTGAACATTTGTTAAGATTCAATAAGACACATGCCAATAAATAAAGTCAGTAGGAACCACTGATAAAATGCAATATACTCAGCAGAAAATCATTAGACAATTTTCAAGTGCAACTTTTAAAAAAATGCTCTTTAGTACCTGCTTTTCCTACACCTCCATATCTTCTCCCAACTAAAAAAAGTTAACTCATCCAATAAGAGACATCAGAGCAGAAACATTTAAAATATTACTACCATCACCTTGCGTGATTGACAGAATAAGCAAATGTGAATTACTATACACTTTCTGAAATAAAAGCAGTATATAATTATTTATTAAATGTAATGCACCACCTTTTCTCTAAAAGTAACCAGCCTAGCTCTCAAAGAATCAGGGACAAATCCAGAATTAATCAGGGGATACTTAATATTATTATTATCTTGAGATATTGACAGAACAGAGAATGTGAACAGAGAATTGCTCTTATAAACTTAGCAAGTTGCTTTAACAGAATTTGTTAACATGTATTTTCTGAAGGAAATGAAGTCTGAAACTCAAATCTATGTCAGACTTTTAATACTCAGTGATTTGCCAGAAAACCACAAATTTTATGAGCAACAGACCAAAAGGCAAGAATCTGGACATTCTGCAAAAATCTGTAGTTCTAATCCTGTCTGAGACAATGTTTAATCAGTCCTACACTCCGCGCATTCAGCCAGTTACCTCAGCCCAGTAAGGGAATAAAGCATCTGCAGCTCCAAGTTCAGTAGTCCACAACCCCCAAATACAATCAGGGAGAAGATGAAGAACAAGCAAATCATCGAAGGCAGAAGTATAGCTCCCAGGAATAGCAGCACCACCATGACCATCCTGATCATCAAGTAAAACAAATTTCAGGCCTCAGGTTAGTGGCCTAGTATAGTCACTGTAATTGATGAAATGCACTTTCACAGCAACTCCCGTTCAACTGGTGCCTCCCTGTCCAGTCTTTGTACCCCATGCCTCTTACCCACAATCATAACAAATGAACTGTATGAACATTCAAACAGTTCAGTAACTACAGGATAGTATGGAGTCAGATGAAGATAGCCGTAACTCTCAATATGTTATTCTTTCTGCTCCCTGCAATATCCTTTTTGAAAGTATTGCAGTGGTGCAAAAACTAGTAGTGGTATGTGACTGGCCACATTTTGTGCCTCCCGACTGGCTCCATTTGCATCAGGAACAGATGCTTGATTCGTTTGTATACTGCAATGCCAATTGACTTTAATTGTGGTATACAAGCCAGTCAAAAATTGTAAAGCGGAGCCACCACTGTTCAATGCAGAACTGCAAAACAGTGGGTTAAATCGATCCTAAATGCTGAGCATTCTGCACAATCTGGAGCACTTGGCTGCCAAGTTTTCTTGGTTGGAGTCCACTTTCCTTGCTTAAAATGTACCTCTCACATTCAGGAAGTGAACTACAAAACTTGGTGCTGCATTCTGTGTGTTTCACAGTGCTGCACAGGCCACAAGGCCATAAAGGAGCTGATGACTGTAGATTTAACAATGAGAGTGTGCGTATTACTATTAAAATGGTGTGCAAAGTGCTACTATTGCATAGCATATTAACTTGTTACAGATTTTATTTCTTTGTGGCTCTATTAAGAGATGTAGTAAGAGCCAAAATTTCTAGTTTCATTTGACTCTTAGTATACCTTGTTTTTCTGTCATAATAAAGAAAAATGAAAGCAGAAAATTTCATTGTAAAAGCTGTCACCTAATTATCCTTATTTAACACTGATTTGGAGTAACAGACATCTGTTTATCAAACATTTTCCATGAGGCAAAATATATGAACCACTCCTTTTTGAATACAAAGTACTTGTCCGTTATGTCATATGCATCAGTGATGTGATATGCTCCACCTCACTTACAGCCTGAATTTAAGTGAAATGCTGCTTTTTGATCACAGGTAGATTAGAGAGGTTATTATGGAGGTGCTTTCCACTTTATTTGATATGTGCCCTTTTTCAGGTGGAGGCCCAGGGAGAAAAGCTCCATGGTAACAATTTAAAGAGATCAATATTTACAATAACAACTTTTATAATGCAGTTTCAGTGACTACATAGGGTAGTAGTCAGTATAATAAAATATGTATTGATATCCTCAAACATTAATATATAAGTCCAAACAAAGGTTTGCAGTATTAAGCGAAGTCAAAAGCTAATGTTCATCAGAAGACAATTTAATGAAGCGCTTTTCGTCTGCACTGTGTGCAGACTTCTTCAGACATAAAAAAAACTTTTAAAAACTTCCTTTAAAAACATTTAAACTGGTGTAATGAACCAATCATAACACACAATTAATTAAGGTGATTAATTAGGGCTGCTACATTGATTGTTAGCATGCACCATGAAATAAGCTCAAAGTAAACTTTTATGCAAAACCCTCCTTGAATAACTGGAACAGCGATTGTCAAACACACTAAAGAAACTTCATGACAACAGCATAAACTTAAAAATTAACACAATAAAAGTGAACAAGAGTTCACAAACCAAAGCTCATACTAAAATTTTTAACTTATATAACAAATAAAATAAAACTAACAAATGTATATAAGCAAATTACAGCAAATATATACATAATTCATTAATGGCAAGCCAAGGAAATTACTTAACCATGATATCTTACCCTCACCTTTTCAAACTTTTCAATTTAAGAATACTACTTATAGAGCAAAACTCATTAAGACATGGGAAGGTACAAGCATTCAGTTTGATTTGCCAGGTAAGTTCTAGTTCTTCTAACAAGAGGTGTAAGGGTGCCCCCCTTCTGTCATTATTCACCTGGTCTATTACTAAAAATTTGAAACTATGATTCTTGTATTTTAAAGTATGTTTGGCTAATGCGTTGTCTAATTTGTTCCTAGTTATTGCATATTGATGTTCATAAATGCGTTCGTGGAGCCTACGCTCAGTTTTTCCAACATAGAACGCAGGACAACCATGACATACTGCCATATACACCACCATTTTGGAGTTACAATTATACCTGCTCCTTACCTTACATTGAAAGTTCTGTGTAGTGACTCTATTAGTCTCTATTATGTATTTACAATAATTGCAACTTTGGCATTTGTACATGCCAGAAGTCGCTAGGGCTACTTGCAAAACCTGAAGCCATAACAAACTGAGAATGTAAACAAAGGTAAACACCAAAATGTCCAAACAAGGGTTTGCAATATTAAGCGAAGTCAAAAGCTAATGTTCACCAGAAGACAATTTAATGAACGCTTTTCTTCTGTACTGTGTGCAGACTTCTTCAGACATACAAAAAACTTTTAAAAACTTCCTTTAAAAACTTTTAAACTGGTGTAATGAACCAATCATAACACACAATTAATTAAGGTGATTAATTAGGGCTGCTACATTGATTGTTAGCATGCACCATGAAATAAGCTCAAAGTAAACTTTTATGCAAAACCCTCCATGAATAACTGGAACAGCAATTGTCAAACACATTAAAGAAACTTCATGACAACAGCATAAACTTAAACATTAACACAATAAAAGTGAACAAGAGTTCACAAACCAAAGCTCATACTAAAATTTTAAACTTATATAACAAATAAAATTAGTGCTCAAGAAAAATGGAGCCACCAAAATGGAAATTTCTGTGGTTGTAGAACTACTTGAAATAATTTTGTACAATAATTTTTTCATGTTTGGTGAGAGTTTTTATTTGCAAAAAGTGGTTGTTGCTATGGGCTCCTGTTGTGGGGTGAGCATAGCCAATGCAGTCATGGCACACTGGGAAACCGAGTCTGTGTTTAAGGATCCTGAACTAATGAAATACATCACATTTTATACTCGCTATTTGGATGACATTTTTATTTTAGTTAAAGGTGATGTCAACATCAGTAACATGATGTTGGATAAATTTAACAACTCTACACACTTTTTGAGTTTCACTTCTTCTTATAGTGATGTAACTACAACTTATTTAGACATCTTATTGTCGAAAAATCGTGAAGTGTGTAATTTAGTAGCTAACATTCATAGGAAAACCACATACTCAAATTCCTTTTTGTATTTTACAAGCTGTCACCCTAATCATCAGAAACAATCAGTGATAAAAGGTCAACTTGTTAGAGCAGCTCGTATAGTGAGCCAAGATGATGACTTCCACAAAGAATGTGAACTACTTACGAGTATGTTCACACATAAGGGATACCCTATGAAACTCCTTGATGAACTAGTTAATGAAGTTACAGTTAAAAGACTTAATGGCATGTATAAACCCTTATTGACCATAAAACACCACCAGTTGAACCAAAGCATTAATACCCACTCACCAACAGAAGGGTGTACTGTAACCCACCTGGACAAACCTTCATACTTTGGTCCGAAACTCATTTTGACATTTAATTCATCTAGTCATCAATGTATTGAGAGCATAAAGAAAAATTGGGCATTATTCATGAGTAATCCCACTTTTGCAACTAAAGTTGGTGACTACCCCATCATTACGTTTAGAAGGGGTAAGAACTTGAAGTCACTGTTACAACAATCTGTTTCTAACTTTATGAGAACTGTTGGCATGTACAAATGCCAAAGTTGCAATTATTGTAAATACATAATAGAGACTAATAGAGTCACTACACAGAAATTTCAATGTAAGGTAAGGAGCAGGTATAATTGTAACTCCAAAATGGTGGTGTATATGGCAGTATGTCAAGGTTGTCCTGCGTTCTATGTTGGAAAATCTGAGCGTAGGCTCCGCAAATGCATTTATGAACATCAATATGCAATAACTAGGAACAAATTAGACAACGCATTAGCAAAACATACTTTAAAATACAAGAATCATAGTTTCAAATTTTTAGTAATAGACCAGGTGAATAATGACAGAAGGGGGGCACCCTTACACCTCTTGTTAGAAGAACTAGAACTTACCTGGCAAATCAAACTGAATGCTTGTACCTTCCCATGTCTTAATGAGTTTTGCTCTATGTAGTATTCTTAAATTGAAAAGTTTGAAAAGGTGAGGGTAAGATATCATGGTTAAGTAATTTCCTTGGCTTACCATTAATGAATTATGTATATATTTGCTGTAATTTGCTTATATACATTTGTTAGTTTTATTTTATTTGTTATATAAGTTTAAAATTTTAGTATGAGCTTTGGTTTGTGAACTCTTGTTCACTTTTATTGTGTTAATTTTTAAGTTTACGCTGTTGTCACAAAGTTTCTTTAGTGTGTTTGACAATCGCTGTTCCAGTTATTCATGGAGGGTTTTGCATAAAAGTTTACTTTGAGCTTATTTCATGGTGCATGCTAACAATCAGTGTAGCAGCCCTAATTAATCACCTTAATTAATAGTGTGTTATGATTGGTTCATTACACCAGTTTAAATGTTTTTAAAGGAAGTTTTTAAAAGTTTTTTGTATGTCTGAAGAAGTCTGCACATAGTGGAGATGAAAAGCGCTTCATTAAATTGTCTTCTGGTGAACATTAGCTTTTGACTTTGTTTAATACTGCAAACCTTTGTTTGGACATTTTGGTGTTTAATGTGAACAAGCAATGTTCATACATAATTAATGATAACAGCTTGCATATAACTTCAAGGAATTTTAAGGTTAAATCAACAGGACACTATAACTGTGCAACTAAAGGAGTAGTTTATCTTGGTATATGTACCCAATGTTTAAGTTTTTACATAGGGAAGACTGAAAGGTCTTTGAAAAGAAGAATTTATGAACACTTATATGACGTTGCGAAAGAGAAAGAAACTAATGCTTTTTATAAGCATTCTTTAAAATGTCCTAACATGCAATTAAAATTCATGGTTCTAGAGCAAGCAACTCAGAATCCAAGAGGGGGGGATTGGGAAATATCATTGGAATATAAGGAACTGTTGTGGCAATTAAAGTTAAATGCTGCAAAACCCCCTGGGCTAAATGACAATATTAGCATCCATAGTGTATTAAAGATCAGAAGGGCCAGGTTATAGCATAGGATTAAATAAATACTTTTTTGTATGTATATAATAGTACTTTTTGACGTATTCATTGTATGAAGAATTCATAAACATTTATTAACTTTATTCATAATGTATAAATTTAAAATTTTATATTTTGCTGCAGTTGCACTTTATGGTTTACATGGATAGCAACATGTTTTTTAGAATTTTAGAAGTTTTAGAATTTTTTATATATTTTTTAGGTTATTTATATAGTTGTAATAACATAATATACAAACATGATGCATTATGTGTATTCCAATGGTTTCCACCAAGTATGCATGTTATTAAGGTTATATATACATACATATATCAGTGCTTTTTGTTACACCTTTAAGAATGTAACCTATTTAATTTACTTTAATTTACTCTAATTAACTAATTAGATTTAGGTCAGATGATCATTAAATATTATAAATAGGTTAGGGTTCCTCATACACACATCTTGATAAAGCCTGGTATTAGCCAGGCGAAAGCGCTTGTTTTAATTTTGTCTGTTAGTTATTTTTACTGTTGTCACGTCTATTAAAGACTTCATGTAGAAGAAGTTCGTGGTTGGCTGTCTCTGCTGTGGTTTTGCATTACATTTTGGTGTTTACCTTTGTTTACATTCTCAATTAATATATAAGTATTGTACTGAGAAGTGACATATAGAATGGTGCTGTATAAGATAGGTAGGAGTAATTTAAGAAATAAAACGGAGTGAGATATTATAGGAGAAAAGCAATTTTGAGCGTTAACAGAGAAGTGACGGAATAATAATTTGATTTTGCTAGTTAGAAGTAGGTAAATAGTTTAAATACTATAATAAAGTGAAGTATTATAAAGGGATAAACAGGTTAAGTGATTTTGTGCTTTACATGGTAGTATAAGAAAGTGATAAAGGATGGTAGGGCAAGTTAAGTCCCAGATGAGAAACGGGCAAAGACAGTAGGCAGAGAGGAAATCTCTGAATAATGGTTTGAAAACATGAAGGTGCAAGGTAGACTGTATTGATACAGGAATTTTATTCCAAGTTGAAGCTACACTATTGGAATAAAAATATTTGTCAGAGATTGCATTTTATGATGACAATGAGGATTCATCATTGATTTTTCCTGGACAGCATGCAGCACGTCTAAGACTGAACTACAGCTAGAAACATTGATCTTCTAGATGTCAAGCAGTACTGAGATGACCCTACTGTTTTCCATTGAAAACTACCTGGATAATCTCTTGTGGTGTAAAAATGTTATTGCTGTGTGCATACAGTCATCTCAAAAACAACCAGTCAGGAGACATGCTGAATGCAAGGAACCTGCTCTGTTTCTGTTTGATAGGTATTTAACTTCAACTCAAAAATGGTAAGCTAGTTTCTGCAATTTAACTTGTGTTAGGTGATGTAAAGACTAAATGCTTGTTAATCAGCAGTGCACGCTTTGATGATCCATCTAGTAAGATTTGTATTGTATCATTTATACTCCGTTTTGCTGTCATGTGACTCAGTTCATGGTCAGAAATGGTCCTCTTACCATATCAGTTACTGGAATATCAAATTAAATAAGTAAAAAAATAAAATATCAAAAAGTTGTGTGTTACAGCAAAATAATGCTGTTTTTATTATAACTTTCAAAATTTAAACAGCCTGAGCATTTTTTGTTTACAAAGTAAACAAACATTGCTTAGCATTAAAGGCCTGCTGCTGTATTTAACAAGTGCAGGACTGCATTTGGCCATGTGTTTGTACTGCTTTAGTTCACAAAACAAGGGCACCTAATTAAAGTAGAAATTCGATTGATAGTTACATTGTAAAAAGTGGTATATCATTCTGTAGGTAGGCATCTTACAGAGAAGCACAGATGTAAATATTCTAGTTCAGCATTTTCATTGCTGAATGAGACTTATTCTGCTTTCATATAATGTGACTAATTTGTCCCCGCAGGAATTCTTTGCCAAAAATGTTACAATTCAGAGCATCTGTTCATGCTTCTAAAAGTCTTAGCTTCACGGTACACTGGCTCTTTGACTGGAAAGGTGTGTGTTCTTCTAAAAAGCCTATTCCTCCATTATAATCTCATACTGTCTTCCAGGCAAGTCGTAATTTTTTATCACTGCTGCACTATATACAAAAAAGTCATTGAGAGAAACAGGCTTTACTAAAAGTGCATACATCAAGTTACGTAGCCCAAACGATATTCCTCTAGTACAGTCTGATATGTGCATTAGCATGGACACAGCTGATATCGACACTGTGCGAGATCTGGCATCAACTCTAAAAGTCTTCAGGACCTACTGGTAAATGACAGCCACACTTACTATGGATGTTGTATTTGCATGCCTTCAAGGCCTCCTGCTAAGATGATAACTGCCCCATGTACTGTAGCAGTCAATTATTGCTTTTGTCTCCATATTATGAGACTCAGGTTATAAACAGTTAAGGACCTTTCTGAGGCTTTACTCAGACCATACAGTCGCAACCAGGATGACTTTTGGAAACACCCACAAGTGATGTGTTGTGCTGTCCTGTGCATTTAATAACCTACATACACTGGGCCTAACATTTTTTTTTAACCAGGTTGCTTGTTTTCAGTGGTAACCTGGCAACACTGTTTGGTTAAGTGACTTGCTCATAGTCACAAAGTAGGCAAATGGAGTGGAAAGGAGTTGAACCATGCATCCTTCTGACTACAGGAAGCAGCTCAGAGCTTTAACCCTTTGCACTAACGTGAGACTTTATATTATATTCTGTGTACAGAAGGTATAATATTGCCCTACATATAAGCTGTGTTCCTGATTTCCACTTGATGTAGAACAATGTCATATCTTGCATAATGTATTTAGGGTTAGCATGTTAAGAGATGTCTCAGGCTTTTAGTTGGCTCCCTTGTTAAAATGGCACTTTCAGGAAGTCACTAATAGTACTTTTTTGTCAACAAATAAACAAATGCATTAAGAAACATTATACTCTAGATCAGAGTGGACACCTTATCTCCAGGAAGTGTAGTATCTGTATGACTTACAACCCAAAGCTGTAGTTATGGCAGAGCAAAAGCAGGCAGCTGTGCCCAATGCAGGCTGTTAGAGGGTACAATAGGCACTGTAGAACAGGTGCTGATCAGTCCCTGGAAGCCCTGCATTCCTGTTGTTGAATATGAATGCTAGTAATCTTGGCTGTTTAAATCATTTAAAAGACTTCACACAGAATACATTAGTAAGTGTAACTACTAATAGATAATAAAGCTTTTTGCTACAGTTTCTGTAGAAAAGATAGAAAAGGTACTATGTGGAAATGAAGTAGCATCTTATTTTATTTTTTGGTCCTTCAGCTAATTCTGGAGGTGTAGTTCTGGAGGGGCACCAAATGGAAGATTGCCCAGGCGCACCCATTGCCCCAGCTTCCGCTCTGCTAGAATGTCCAGTATTCATGAGTAAATATCCTCTGTCACAGTGAGGGTACACAGTACATATACATATTAATGCACCATTTACCAAACTCTTCACTTAGGGTTACTGTTCTTGTTTATAAATTATTTTATTTATTTAATTTATAGCCATTGGATAATCATGTAGGTGGGCTGACCAGCCGTCCCTTTTGAACCATTACTTGGGTCCATAAGGGCAAGGGTTTAGAACAATGCAGATAGAGAAAGGCATCTGCAGATTACAATGTTTTGAATGTATAACAGCACAAAATTTGGCACTGATATTAGTGGTTTTACAGTATGATAAGGCAAGTGATTTATGCTTTACAGTTGCCAGTACAAAAATATTTAAAAATATTGCATTTATTAAAACTAGCACAATATTTGCAGGACAGCTCTTGACATCAAAGCAACAAGAATAAAATGCATATTGGGGAAGGTAAAAGTGATTGCAGCACAGATATTGTACAGAGCTTTGATATTAAGGCAGTGCATTTGAAGTTTTTTCTCTGAGTGCTTAACCCTTTCTTATAGCAGGCACTGTTATATTCCTTAAGAAGGGACTCTGTCAGCTTGCTTTGGAGTAAAGTATCTTCTTCCTTGATTTATGTTAGGAGTTGGGTCCTGATGGCAGGTGCAACCTTTGGAAATGCCCTTTCACTCATAGCCATCTTAAATCCAGGCATAAGTAGGGAAAGTGTCTCCTCATTTATATGCCTCAATGCTTGGCTGTGGAGTCTGATTTGCATCTTACATTTTAATGAGGGACAATGGCCCAGTCTGAAGATTTTAAAGATCTTGGATGACAGTAGGTTTGCTCTTTCATCCACTGGTGGCCATTTTACTGTGGGTTTGGCAATATTCTTTTCTTAAGAATTTTCTCTGCGTTAATTACCTTGTGGACAAAACCTAAGCTAGCAGTAAGTTCGACTCATAATGTTCTTTAGATTAGTAGAGCATGTAGTATACTGTTTGGTAGACAAAGTGATAAATTGTTAGTTATACATTTTACGTAGATGTGCAGTTATGCGGTTTCTGTTACAGAAAACCCTCTAAAATTGCGTGGTTAGTGCCAAAGCAGGATACAAAGCAGAAACAGATCTGTGGCTTGTCTCAGTATTCACTCTGCCTGATAGAAATTGTTAAAGTATGATTTTGAAGAGGCACAGTTAATAAAGAGTGTTATTTATCAAGAAACATTTATCAGTCAAGGAACTATATAGGGGTAGAACAGTAAATCTGGAAAAACCTTTACAAACAGCTGTAGCAAAGAGGCATGTTTTATACCAGTGGCTTATAGAGCTCCTACGTTTCTACCAAGCCAATGTATATGGCACTAAGCGGTTACTGTGCTCCAGGTTTTCCTTTCTTAACCTGTTAACTGCCTCAGTGGTCCTAGCTTAAGGGTAATACTGGGGACACTTAAAGTAATGACAACTGGAGTAACACTTAACAGCTCAAAAGGTGGGGGGCTAAAAAAAAATGACGGCTGGACATGATGATTAGTCCTTGCTGAGGATAACACCACATCACAAAACCTGTATCTTATATGGATTAAACTTGGTTGTACTTTCCCTTCTGACCCTTCCAGATACATCTTCACTGTTGCAAATCACATTCCAGTCCCCAAACTTTAGTCAGCTATTAACAGTCAATCTGAAGATGTTGAAAAGAAAATCATCTAGAAGAACAGAGGTGTCAGATAGAGAAGAGTCACATGAAAGACAAAGTTGAATATAATCTGAACATCATCGGTATAACTTATCATCTTTATCTCCCAAAGGCAAGACATAGATACAAGACAACAATGTAAGCAGGTGTGGTCATTATGGAATCACACAGGTTAATAATTACAACCCAGATGAACTGACCCCAAAATTTACCTCATTTTCTCACTAGGACGGACTATGCTAATCAATCCAAAACTAAGCCGCAAGTAATTAAACACCTATGAATCTGTAAATTGGATACCATGCAGAGACTGACAAGGACCATAATGGAATACTGTTGATCCGTTTTCCCTGGGCTGGTCATTTATGAGCCAGAACAATTAATTTGTTTGGTTTAATCATTCGTTAATCAGATAACTGATCTGCTCAAATGTTGACCTTTTTCAAACTTGATGCAAGCCGTAAAAGACAAGGATAAATTTAATATACATGGGTCATAGGTGTATATTAGCCTAAAGGCCACTAGTGCCTTTATAAGAATAGCTGTACAATGCAAATTTGACCTACAAATTTGATTACATGGGTGTGATTTGCTAACTGCCTCTGTTCATCAGAGACATAGGCACCACAAGGGGTATATTTCTGATTACTCACTGGTCCAAGTTGTGCTTAAGTAGGGCTAGGGAGGAACTCTGCTTCACATGAATGGAGTGGAGAGCCTGTTCCAGAGTACTGGATTTCCCTGAGAAACATATCTCTCTCTCCAACATGTCCTATTCATATTGCGAGCAAAATTTTGGCATTTTGATCTAGCAGCTTTGATGTAGTTTGTTTTGCAGATGTGCAAAATATTCATCAAAACAGTATTCAGAGTTGCCTTGTATGCCAGGCAAAGATCACCTCTCAGTAGTCTGTATAACACAGAGTAAAGAGACAGGGCTTTGAGGTAATCAGCATAAAATATTTTGTTTACTCTCTATATTCATTTTGTAAGGAACCTTTGTGGACATTCCACTTGCTGTATATGTCTGGTAAGGTACATTATCAAAGGTGGCATTATACTCTATGATGGATCTGATGAGGGCTGGGTATGATGACCTTTCAGGGGATTGTTGCCCTGCCCTTACTTATAATTTGTGTAACATAGAAGGATGGTCTTACTACTCTGGACACATGTTGATTAAAGGTTAGGTCACTGTCTATATGAGTTCCCAGAGCCCTGACTAGTGAATCAACTTTTAGGAGTGTTTTATTGATGACATCATTACCTGGGGTGGCTGACTTCCTAAAGGGCACTATAATGCATTTCTTGGCATTGAGTTTTAAGTCATGCCTTTGGCACCAAGCATTTGTCTGTTTTAGACCTTCCTGTAGAGTGCTGTCATCTTAGAGGGCTTCAGTGATTGTTCCCAGTTTGCAATCATCTGTGAATTTGGTCAGCCAGAAGCCTTTGGCATTGGCTTTAACCTCCAAGAAGAAGATTCCAAACTGAAGCAGGCCCAGCAAAGGGCCCTCCACAGGTGACCAGCCTCTTTGTGGAGCTGACCTCACCCATCCTAACCTCTTGGGCCTCATCTGTCAGCCAGCTGGCAATCCAGTGTGTTAGAAAGTAGTTTATGCCTAGTTACATAAGTTTGTTGACAATGCCCAAGTGGTGTATTTTGTCAAATTTCGCCAGATCTAGGTAAGCAATACACACTGCTTTCCCCTCATCCATTCCCTTAGAGACCTTTTCAAGGAAATCCACCAGATTCAGTAAGCATGACATTCTTTCAAAAAGCCAAACTGGGATGGAGACAGGGTCTGGAGGTCTACTATGTCCTTGGTGAGAATTTCCTCAATAATTCTTTCTCTGGCTTTGCAAATAAGACTGGTCAGACTAATGGATCTGTAGTTTTCAGGATCTGTTGAAGGTCCTCCCTCTCTTATGGGTAGATCAAGGTAGGCAGTGTGTGCCATCTTCCCCCTTGTCCTTAGCTTTGGTGACTGTTTCGAACAAGTCAACCAAATTTAACAGGCATGAGCTCCTTTTGACAAAACCAGACTGTGTGGGGTCAAGCATTTGGAGGTTGCCAAGGTCCTTGTTTATAAGTTATTTCTAAAGTCCAGGAATCTCTGTGCCTGTAGCACACAGATTCCATAATGTCTGTCTTCATATAGTCCAGGGAGGTAAGTCTCAGGTGATTTATACCTACATGGGCTATGGTGGAATCATACTGGTACCTGTGGTTAGAGGGGTATCAGTATGTCTTACAATGGAGTTCCCTATGACAAGAGTCCTGGAAAGTGTGCTTGCTTCTGTTAGAGTATTAGTGTTTAGGGCTCCGTAGGGTATGACTGTATGTTTGGTGTTAGGTGTTCATTTTTTGAGTTCCTTTGCGCTTGCTGAGGCATAGCTTTGACAACTAATGTTGTAGATAGGGTTGCCAACTTTTTATGTAAAAAATTCTGGACATGTACGTGAAAGCAAAATGCATGTAATTTTGGTACCCCTAACCTCTTTCACCCAGCCATTCCAGTGTCCAGTTACTTGGCTATTTCCCCATTTTTTCCCAATTGCCATAAACACTGCTCAAAACTCTGTGTGCATACTGTTTTCTGCTTTACTTCTACAATGATTAGAGATATTTGGATTTCATTTAAAAAAATTTTTTCAAATTTTATAGCACAAACACTGATAGACATTTATTAAACAAAGCAATACAGTCTCACAATGAAAACAGACCGCACTAAAACTTCTCTGCCTTTGAAACTCACATTCACAGAAACAGCACCGAAATCCACATTCAAAGAAAATGCATCTGGCCAGTGATGGATTAAGTTTTCCTTTGTGCTGTTTTCAAATTATAGGCCCCTTGCACACATTTTTAGGGCCATGCAAAAGTTCTTTGGTTCACCTTTCTGATTGTATTACATTATAATATATAATTATTAAATTATATTCCTTGCATAATATAGCACCACTTAGAGCATGTTTTACTTTTATAGCTTTGAACATTTTCCCAGTAAGCAATGAAACAAAACATATAGGTTCATAGCTTCATAGGTAGGTACTAAGCTATTGGCCCTAGGACCTATACAAGCCTAGCCAAAAAGGTACCCTGGCTTTCGCCACCCAAGAAAATTATTTTCCTGTGCCCCTGTCAAGAAGAACCACAGAAGTGATCCCCAGGGTGAATTTCCTATTATCTATCCAATCATCAAGATTTTTTCTTGAAGAGTGCTAATGAGCTCTGTTTGACATAGATAGGTAGTCTGTTCCAGAGTATGGGACGTCTCTGGGACAGGAATCTATCCCTCCAGCATGTTCTGTTTATTGTGGTGACAAGGTTTAGGTCCCTAGAGCGTGTAGCTCGGAGGGATTCGGATTTCTTTAAGAGGAGCATGTCCAACAGCTCTGGGTTTGACATAGCTTTTTATGTTAAGCAGAGATTGCCTCTGAGTAGGCGATATGTGACGGAGTAAAGCTGTGCAGCCGTGATTACAGGAACTTTGCATTCTTACGGTATAAAGATGGGCCCTTTAGGGGGTGAGAGGAGGGTAAAGTTAGCACTGAACCTATCTGCCAGAATGTTGTTAATATCAGTTGGTTCTGTATATTTAGTGTCATTGTGCTATAACTCAGAGCAGATCTGAGTGTTGCCATTGAGATTCTTGACATAGTTACAGAATGCTTTGTGGTTGTCTTTAGAATCAGTGGCAATTTTGTTTTCTTAACTAGCTTTGGAGGATTTTATGAGGGATCAGCTTCTTACTGAGGCTGACCAGGGAGTTCCTCCAATCGTGAGATTTTACTCTTTTTTGCAACAGTTTCTTTCTTCTGTTGTAGAGTTTGTTTATGGCAGAAGACCACCAGATTGGCATCCTTTTTTTGGAGGATAGCATCTTGGTTCTGTTAGGGATAGCACGATCCATGCACTCGTGTAAGTGCTTATAAAGTGCATTTATTTAGGATTCAGCAGTTGTACCTCTATTGTCCATCTGCATGGGTGTCATGAAGTTTGCCACTTCTGTCTTAAGAAGCGTGAAGTTGACTTTGGAGAAATTTTTTATGGTTGTTTTCCTAATGGGGTGGGAGGGGTGGGAGCAGGATGTGGATGTCTAGGGTGATTAGCTTGTGGTCGGATCTGACCAACGAGGATCTGACCTCTGGTGTGGAACACCAGTCACCCATGTTGGTGATGACCAGGTCTAGGATATTGCTGCCCCTGGTGGGGGTGTGGATAAGTTGATCCAAGGCATTGGAATTGATGATTTCCAGAAAACATTGAGCAAAAGAGTTGGTACATGAGTAGTTTTCCCAGTTAATGGTAGGGTAGTTGAAATCACCCATTATTAGATTGTTGGGTTGTACCTTAATATTTTCCAGTGTATCAAGAAAAGAGGAGTGGGAATCCTGGGGCATGGTGGGGGGGGGGGGTCTGTAGCAAGCTACAATCTGGATTGCGGTTTTGCCTATAATTAGTTGAACTTGGATAATCTTGGATGCATTATGCTGAGCAACTAGCTTGGAGGTGTGGATATCCTTAATGAATATGGACACGCCTCCACCTTTAGTGTTTCGGTCCGGGTTTGGTAGCTGAAAGGTGTGGTATGAATTATAGGCTGGTAATGCAGGGGTGCTCTCTGGAACTTTGAACCAGGTCTCTGTCACTGCACAGATGTCAATGTTCTCCATTTTAAGGAGTGCCTCGAGTGAGTGCGTTTTGAGGTTTAGACTTCTAGCATTGAGTAGCATTACCCTCAGATTTTTCTTGCTTGTGCCTGTTACGGTGGTGAATTTGTCATTTGAACCTCATCTAAAAAAGGCACTATAGGGGTGGCAAGAGCCTTTGCCAGTATCTGGAATCCCAAGGGTGACAGGTGCAGGCCATCTCTGGCAAAGCAGCGTGGTCTGTCGATCATGTCATCTCAGGCAGACAGATACTGGATTCCCTTAGAATGACACCAGAAGCTTAGCCAATTGTTAAAGTCAATCTTTTTGTCCTTGTACTGTGGTATCATTCTGGGTGATGGCAGGATGCTACACAGGGCTAGGGTCATACTGGCCTGGGCTACAAGATCGGAGAGCTCCTCCATGTCTTTTTTCATGTAGTCAAGGGAGGTACGTCTCAGGTCATTCACACCAACATGGACAATGACAGAGTCATTTTTGTACTTGTTGTGGAGTGACCTGAGTGTGTGCATTATGTGGCAGATCCTGGCACCTGACAGGCAGCTGACAGTAACTTTTTCCTTGTTTAGCCTGGTGAGTGGAACATCAGTTTGCCTGACTATAGAGTCACCTATGACTAGAGTGTTGGGTACGTTATACTTATGGGCTATAGTTGAGTGGCACACTGAGTATGTGGGCTATGTGTCATTTGAGTTGTGTTGGTGGTGGAGGTTGCTTGCATTTCTGCTTTGGAGGTCTCTCTTGTTTGGGCAGATTTGTACTCAGAGCCTCCGTGAATGTAGGTGTGTGTTTTGTGCTTCTGTGTGTGTGTTTTGATGGTGTAGGTTTTGAGGGACTATGTGATGAGTGTGGTGCGGTGCAAGTGTTTACCTTCTCCTCTTGACTGTCTAGGCCAGTCTTTGGTGAAGAGAGCTTTACTTCCAGTTTGGCTATATAAGTGCATCTCTCACAGGTCATAGTGTTGGCTGGTAGGAGGAGAGGGTTGTCTGTGTACATCAGGCAATTGCTGCATTGTCCCAAGATGCCCAGATTCATCAGGTAGACAGGAAGAAACACCGGGAGCTGACCTTTAGACATGCCTGAATAGGTGCTTATTTATTAAGTACTAAAAACTACTTTCCTCTAGACAAGTGAGGAAAGTTGAGTGCTGTAGTAATTTGTAACTTATTTAATGTTTATAATGAACTGAACAAGTGCTGAGCTCAAAGAAACACATGAGTGCTAAAACTAAAAAGCTGGCTAGTTGCAAGGGAAATTTTGAAGAACAGACTTTATGGCGCCACTGCGCCAGGAATAGTTTAACCCCAGTTAAGTGGGGGGGGGGGCTTAGGAGCTCATAAACAGTCCTGGACACAGCAAATCCATATCTGGACAAGACCTGCCACAGGAAAGGGGGGAAGCAAGCTTAGAATTTTTTTTTCCAGTAAAGTGGAAATGGAGAAAGCTGGAACAGAAGTTAATTCAACATTAAGAATCTGAGAGGGTTGGCCTTCACAAATGTTCTCCATTAGATTGAGTGAAGTAATGACACTAGACTGGGAGGAGTGTCACAGATCAAATATACAGTATGGGCAGGCAAATGCAAAGTCACCAAGTATAATAACACACAACACTAGGGAGGGTGAGTGGGAAAAATTACAGTTCATAGCTTTAGCCACTAAATGAAAGTTTTAAACAGATCAAGGAGCAGACTCGAGAATGCTTTTAACTGTAAACAGACAATTATCAAAAATGCACAGAAAAGGTCAGATAGAGCACTCACTAACAGAAAATACAACTCTAAGTATGAAAAAGCAGTTTACAGTTAAGTAATGTTAAAACAGTATAAAACAGTACATAAATGCAGTGAAACAATAAAAAAAGCTTTATAACAGTGCAAAATGTAGTAGATCAACTGTATAGCACAATTATAAGCGTTTCAGAAGTGCAGTTCAGTGAAAAAAGTGTAAGAAATAACTTATCCTGCTCTTGGAATCTTAAGGAATTTCCACTTATGCAATGCAATCCAGTGCCTAAGCAATACAAGCAGAACCTTTATAAGACACAGGGTTTATATAGCAGTAAGAATGGAAGAACTGAAAGATCAGATTACTACTCAGCCCCTGTTATTACCCAATCACTCATACTACAGAAGGTCAGGAGGCCTTGTTACTCTCAATAATAATGAAGACAGTCAGCAGAAAATGGTTGCCAGACACACTGGAACTCAAACAAAACTACCAGCCTAGACAACAGGCCTCTATCAAGATTATGCCACCTGAGCAGAACACAGAAACCTCACTTTAAAAGCATAGAAAGAACACCTACACAGAGAAAATACAAGTCTCAGTATGAAAAAGCAGTTTACAATTTAATAATTAAATAAAAAATGCAATTATAGTAATGCACACTATTACAATTCCTAGCTGTAGCCACTAAATGAAAGTTTTAAACAGATCAAGGAGCAGACTTGAGAATGCTTTTAAATATAAACAGACAATTATCAAAAATGCACAGAACAGCTCGGATAGAGCACTCACAAACATAAAATACAACTCTCAGTATGAAAAAGCAGTTTACAGTTAAGTAATGTTAAAACGGTATAAAACAGTACATAAATGCAGTGAAACAATAAAAAAAGCTTTATAACAGTGCAAAATGTAGTAGATCAACTGTATAGCATAATTATAAGCGTTTCAGAAGTGCAGTTCAGTGAAATAAGTGTAAGAAATAACTTATCCTGCTCTTGGAATCTTAAGGAATTTCCACTTATGCAATGCAATCCAGAGCCTGAGCAATACAAGCAGAACCTTTATAAGACACAGGGTTTATATAGCGGTAAGAATGGAAGACCCGGAAGATCAGATTACTACTCAGCCCCTGTTATTACCCAATCACTCGTACTACAGAAGGCCAGGAGGCCTTGTTACTCTCAATAATAATGATGACAATCAGCAGAAAATGGCTGCCAGAAACACAGGAAACTCAAACAAAACTACCAGCCTAGACAACAGACCTCTATCAAGATTATGCCACCTGAGCATAACTCAGAAACCTCATTTTATAAGCATAGAAAGAACACCCACAAAGAGAAAATACAAGTCTCAGTATGAAAAAGCAGTTTACAGTTTAGTAATTAAATAAAAAATGCAATTATAGTAATGCACACTATTACAGTTCCTAGCTGTAGCCACTAAATGAAAGTTTTAAACAGATCAAGGAGCAGACTCGAGAATGCTTTTAACTTTAAACAGACAATTATCAAAAATGCACAGAAAAGCTCGAACAGAGCACTCACAAACAGAAAATACAACTCTCAGTATGAAAAAGCAGTTTACAGTTAAGTAATGTTAAAACAGTATAAAACAGTACATAAATGCAGTGAAACAATAAAAAAAAACTTTATAACAGTGCAAAATGTAGTAGATCAACTGTATAGCACAATTATAAGCATTTCAGAAGTGCAGTTCAGTAAAATCTTTGTCCAGACTTCTTTCACTAATAAATTGAGAGGTATGTGCATAAATAATTGGCCTTACTGACTGTTCAGCTTGTGGTTACTGGTTTTCTGAACAGATACCTTATATGATAATAAGTTCTCTATTTTCATGAATAAAATACAGCTGCCAAAACACAACCTCCAGTAATCTGACAGATACTGTTAGCTCTGTTTCTTCTCCCAAACTATAATGATCCCAAACATAATTACTGACTGGCATTACAAAATGAAAGCAGGAACTAAGAAATCACTATAAATATAAAAACAATAATGCAGGACAAATCACTTAGCTACAAAACTTCTTATAAATATGACTCATCTCATCTATTTACTATTAACCTTAACAGAACAAACCTTGTGTAAATATGTATGCAATCTGTCACTCTGACTGCTCACTATCTCACTGTTGTTATTCACCTCTATGACCACAATCTACTAAATATGTGCATAGTCTTACTGCTTATCTCTATACTGATCACTTTCTCTTTACTCTCAACCTTGTAAAATATATTTTACTGTACTAGCATTTTACCTCTCTTCTTCTTTATTACCTGTAGCAATGACAAGGTGGAGGGATATTTATTTTTGCAGCTTTCAAGATAAACTTGTTGGTCTGCTGTTATAATATTAGAATGGTTTTAAAACCGGCCTGATTTTCTTTGCCAAGATCATTTGAATGGAAGGTATCAAGTGAGTACATCAGTAAAAGCTATAGCGTACAGTACACATGGACTTTTGCGATACCTCCACAGAATCATTTCAGCAAAATGAATTGAGTACCTCAGTTAATGTTGGCATACAGTAGACACAGCCTTTCTAGATACTTTCACTGACTCATTTCACAGCAAGGGATTGAGTATATGAGTAAATGCTAGCATACAACAGATGCAGCTTTTCAAGATACCGTCACTGAATCGTTTTAGTGGAAGGAAATGAGTGCATCTGTAAATACTAGAATTTGATAAATGCAGCCTTTCTAGATACCCTTTAGTGAATCATTTCAATGTAAGGAGTAGCGTACCACAATAAATGCTAGCATGCAATGTACATACCCTTTTAATAAATCTTTTGATAGCAATAATTATCTCACAACCCACAAGTCCTTAAGCTTTATGCAGTTTTTGCCATGCTTACCCAATAATGTTCTACCATTACAGGTAAACCACTCAGATTTAAATAAACCTGAATGATCAATAGACTGTTATCCTTCCATTCATGGTCTATCTGCTGCACAGTTCAGATGTCTTCAAGAATTCAAAATTTGTGCGTGCAGAAGACAAAGACATTAAAAAATCGGTTGCAGAGACCCAGTAGACAGTTTTCATCTTCTGTTCCTGTTCGACCGGACACAGAGGGTGTTCTTAAAGAAGAACGCCCTTAAAAAAGATATAATTTTTTTAATTAAAAGAAAATTAATCTCCCGCCTGTTATTTTTTCTGGACAATATGCTGTCCGGTCCATTTTTCGGACAGTGTCTCTTAATTCTGGACAGTCCAGAAGAATTCCAGATAGTTGGCAACCCTAGTTGTAGGTGATATTTGTTGTTTAGGAAGATTGTTTTTACATGCCTCAGCATATGTTAGTCCATGTGTGTGTTGTGTGCTATATGAGGTGGGTGTTGTGTGCACGATTTCAACAACCTCACGTGTGCTTGTATTTTAAATTACAAAGAGCAAGCTTTCACAAGTAATTCTACTTATGGAGATAGAAGTGCAGTGTAATGTCTAAACACAGTCTTCCCACAACTGGAAATAAAGCTATAGGACTAAGGTCCTAAAGGAAACTAAAAAAATGCAAACAAACATGGAAAAAGCAAATAAGCACAAATAAGTATCATCTCACAGGTTAGTGCCACATAAATATTTAATAGATGCAGAATTGAAATAAAAGTTTTTTTTCTCTTTCTTTCTTATAAAAAGCTTGTTACTCACAGTCCAGGTCTTTACAGACAAATACACGTCGTTCAGCTGATGACGTTCCAGTTTAGCTAGGAATGTATGTTTTTATTAGCTGCCACTCGACTGAACTTTTAACCGGGAGCTCAATTTAGTTTCTAATAGTTTAAAAGTTAATTTAACATTCTAAAACTTTTTTTGAGGAAGCAGTTTTTGCCATTAATAATCCTGTTTGTTCTAACTTTCCTGTCAAAAAGAAGCAGAAAACGAAACATGTATCTTCTCGTGTAGCAGTTCCACTGGACAGAATTCGTTTGTTAAGCCTAGCTCAGGGTCTTGAACAGGTTGTCGAACCTTTATATCAGGTGGATTCTGATAACAGAAAAATGGATCCCTCTTTTCCTGAAGATATTCAAGAAACTGAATGTGGAGAGGAATGTGATAAGACAGATACAGGGTTTTCTCCTCAGATTTCTGATTCAGTCTCAGAGTAGTCCATGTTATCTGAATCTCCCTGTCAAGGATTATCTTTCTCTGTGCTTATTTCCAGAATATGTCAGTGCTTTCAGTGGGAGAACACTGAGGTTTCTCTGACCCTCAGAAAATGATATGAACTGTTACAACTGGAATTCCCAGAACCTCCTCCCATCCTCCAAGTGCTATTTGCATTAGAATATGCTATTGTTACATCCTGTGGTTTCAGTGATAGCCTGCAAACTACACCTAAGAAAAACAGATAGAGGGACATTCTACCCAAGTTCCTCATTCTTTTTAATTTTTATGTATTCATCTCAGACCTGACCCAGCATCTACAGCTTTAGTTAATCAAGCTGCTTCCATTTAATTCTACTCCTTCTCCTTCTGGCAAGGTTGGTAAAACAATTGATAAGTTTAGGGAAAAGTGTATGCTTCTGCTGCATTATTTTTGTAGAATTTTGAATTGCAAGCTCTTATGGTGGATCGGCCTTATCTCATTTTCCACAGAGACAGGGCTTCTTTGAGAACTAATCCTTGTTTTATGCCTTAGCAGTATCCAATTTTACTTTAACTCAAACCATCTATCTCACTGCGTTCTTTCCGAACCCAAAAAATGAGTGAGACAGGATATTTCATACCTTAGATGCACACAGACAACTCGGGTACTATTTTGATAGAACAAAATCTTTCAGAACTTTTGATCAATTTTATTTTCATTTCTTGTGAAGGTAAGCAGAAAGGGCAACTTGTGCAAAAAGACTATTTCCAAATGGATGCCTTATAAACTTTTGTTATTTCCACCATAACAAAACTATTCCAGGTAGGGTCAATGCATGTTCTGCTAGAGTCTTGGCTTCATCTATGGCTTTTTGGAAAGATGGACTCTATAGACATATTCTAGAAGCAGCAGCTTGAGCCTCTCTGCATACTCTTATAAAGTGGTACAAGCTAGATTCTTTATACAGGTCTAGCTCTGGCTTTGCTAGGAGCCTTCTCCAGGGGCTCCTGTACCCTTTGTCTTCCAGCTCCCATTTATTCTAAGCTATGGTAATCTACTCAATTAGCTTAGGTTCCTACAGCAGTGATCAATATGAAAAACATATTATAGATTTGTAAGTAAACTTACCATAACAGCAGATGTTCAAATGATCTACTGCAGTAGCTGCTCCCGTCCTTCACTCCCTTGTCTTTAGGTGTATTTTTATAGTTGAGTGTGTACATTTGTTTCTGTTTTTGTTTTTTTGTTCCTAGAAATGTCCTTTCAGGGTTCAGCCTCCCTTTCACAATTGGCATGAACGTTTTGAAGGCCTTGGCACCCAAACTTGTCTTTCAGCTTGAGCTAACTAATGGTTTGCACATCTGGAATGTATTCTGAAGTTTTGGAAGCTGTCTAGCTGTTATATCCTAGGCAGATATAACCCATATAGCTTAGGCTACTGCAGCAGTATTCATTCAAACATCCGCTGTTATGGTCAATTTACTTACACAACTGTACTGTTTTGTATTACACAGTCACTGTTATTTAGAGAGGTAGGTCCTCTTGATGGAGGCTACAGGGTACACAACCACCTGCAGAATACAGGTTTTACTTGTAGATTTATTAAAAAAAAATCATCACTGCAATATATTCTTATTACTTCAGATACATTTGTTTTATGATTTGTTTTTATGGAATTTTTACTGACTTTCTTTGTTAAACGAAATACCCCATCAGTAACTGCTGTCTGGAAGTACTGTGAAATAATTTGGACTGACACTTCACTTCTAATGACAGAAAGAAATTCTTTGTTGATCCACTGGCAGAAAACACCGGAACAAAGAAGTGATGCTCTACATTTTACTGGCATTTTATCTTCCGTATATACATCCCAAACTTTCCAAGGATCTTCCTGCCCTGGAGTTTCTCAATGGGTCTTCAGCATTGTTATAATCCTCTGCACACTTTCCAATAACTAAATATTCACCAGTAAGTTAGGTCCTAAAATCTGAGCATAAATTTTCACCAGTAAGTTAGGTCCTAAAAAATGAGCAAAATACTACAGATATAGTCTAACTAGCCCCTCCACACCAATGTCTTAACCTCTTTGAACAAGAGTTAGGGATACAGAGAAAAGATAATGGGTAACAATGGCCCAAAATGAATGACAGATTTTAAATATTGTTCTTAAATACTTTAAATAGACTAGCTGTCATTCTGGGGGATTCAGTATGTGCCAGCATGGATGAGATGCTCAGCAGTCTGGCTTGCCTTTGCTAAGATTGCAAAAAAAAAAAAAAAAAAAAAAACAACAATCTGTGCAGCAGAATTCCCACTTTATTCCAACAAAATACAAAAATCATGATCTGGCACCTTGGCCATTAGCCTTCCATTGAAGTATATATTTTGCTAAGAATTGCCTTCACCTCTCTTTCCAAGGCTACTGTATACTAGATAAAGCCTTTGCTGCCTCATTAGAGCTCTTTTTGGACACAGTCCAAATTTTGGACATTCCAGCATAACTAATATTTCAGTCCCAAAGTCAGATATGTCTCTCCTTAATGCTAAATGTCTAAACAATAATTTGCCAGATTTTGCATTTGGAAAATATCCATGTTTGCGTACTCGCCGAAAGCTGGTTTAAATGTAAAGACAGCACTCCTTCTATTTATTCCTTCAGACCCAGTGGCACCTGAGGTGAAGTCTTTGTATTTGTCAGGGAACATATTGCCTCCATGTACATCCCTAGAGGCTCACAGACTAAACTCATGGAACGTTAGATCATTCTAAATACGATTAATTATCATCTAATACTTTATCCTTATGGTAATGGAAGGGTATGAATAGTGTTTATATACACATGGTGAGACTGGAAAAGCAATCTATTCTTAGGAATTAAAAGTATTTATCAAAAGAGAAATAGTTAAAGAATAATAAGTAATAAATTATAGTATAGTGGAAGAGTAATCCTCATGGGGTTTAGTTAGTCAGATTGAAAAGGTGGATGGCGGCATATGAAGAAATGAGAAAGAAAAGAGTTGGATGGTAAAGGAGAAATGTATAAAGTAGATAGTATGATGAGAGGTGAGGAGAGCGATAGAATTATCTGCATAAAGTGCAGAGAGAAGTAGGAGATTTATAATACTCTATAATTAGATTTAAATTATTAGATTAAAAACGTTTGATTTTACATTATGCAACATCTTTCAAATAGTGGAGGTTTGTATAGACTGAAAAGTGAAGTTGGCTCTATTTTTGTTTAATGGGTTTGGTGCACAGAGGAGTTGTGGGTGTTTTCTTGTATTCAAGGAAGAGTTGTGTTTGCAAAGTATAAATTAAATCGGGGTGGGGTGTGTGATAAAGTAGTAGATAAACTGGGATGGAGAATTCTTTTTTTGATAGCTGAACAAAATGATCTGGGATTTTTTTTTGTGTTTCTATTGGAGAATTACATCATTCTAATCTGTTTTTGATAGGAGTCTAAGTTATCTGAAAGTTTGAAAAGTATATTGCATTTGTTTGTATACCAAAGTTTCCAGACTTTGACTATCTGTCTAAGTAGTTGCTTAGTTTCCTTGGTCAGCCAAGGGACCTTGGATAATTTAACTCTTTTTGACCAACCTGGTGTCATTTCAGTTATGATATTAAGGAAAGTGTTGTTGAAGTGAGAGAGAGAGCGTCACCTAAGGGCAATATATTTAGTGGACTTCAGTAACAGAGGAAAAGCTAAGTAGAGGAGATGAAGGTGTCTTTGTAAAAGTTGGTCAAGTTGTGTACTTGGTTGTACAATACTAGCTTATTTAAGTTTTGCTGTTGTCTCAATACATAGCCCCTGAGATGGTTACCAATACTGTCAGGTAAGCATCCAGAAGAGTTTATAATTTTGGTTTTGCTGTTAAGAAGCTAGTCCAGTCCAAATAACCTGCTTGTTTTTTTTGTCTATTCTTATATTGGTATGGATCAATTTGAAGAAACTAAACAGATTTAGCGTTTGTGGAGGGGGGGGGGAGTTGCACGTTAGCCAATCAATATTTAGGTCACTCATTATAATGATTATTTGAGGGACCTTTGGGATAAGGAGTGGATGATATCATTTACTATGGTAGTATTCTTAGCAGGTGGTATATATAATACTATAGTGCATCTGGAGTTACTGCTGTTAAATTTGAGGTAAGAGATGATTTCTGATTTGTCAAAGTCTATAATATCATGAGTATGAAGATTTACTTCTATATTATCTTTATGTAGTACTGCTATGCTGCTTCCACCTTTATTTTTGTCCAGTCAGACCATGCTAAAGCTTGGAGGTAAAGGATATCATCTACTGGTTAGACCAATATTTCATTGTCTTTAATTTCTGGATTTAACTATGTGTCTGTAATAACTGTTATATTTGGGGAGTAAAATGCTTAGCATGCATGAAGTTCTTGCAGTTTATTACATATACTCCTAAGGTTCACATTGAGAAAGAGTAAGTTTGAACCTCTAACTGAAAATGTTGGGATAGAGGAGAGTTGTAATGTAGGGGTGGGTAGATGTGGTTTGCTGGTTGGGCTGGGATTTGGGTATATACCACCACCTAGATTGGGTTTAGTTGCTGAGAGTTGAAGAGAGTAGGACCACTGTGGTTTATATTTTACTTTTTTGGTCACTTTTAGGGTTATGGATTCATATTTTACATATGAGTAAGGGAAAAGCTCAACATGAGTGGCAGAGTGTAGTGCTGGGGATATGTAGAGAAAGTATGAAGTGTTGCTGAATGTGGATGAGTAAATACTAGTTGGTGAGGTGGTGGTTGTTATTAGCAGGCTTTGGTAGCCTGCTGTTTGTGCTAGGGGAGTTAGAAGTAGCTGCAATGTTATTTGTATGCACAACATTTTGGGGAGAGGTGGGGATATTAAAGAAGTAGAAGAAGGTATGTACAACTTGAGGTCAAGTTAGAGAAGTAACTAACTTGCTAAGGTATAGCTAGAGGAGTGGTGCACATATAAACAAATGGAAGAGCTAGAGTAGTAGTTAACTAGCTAAGGAATAGCTAAATAACTAATTGTACACCAAAGAGTGACTTTCCTACGGTATAGCTGATGAGTTATAAAAGATGTCATTAAGGAGAGGGTATGTTGATGAATTCTGGGTGGAGATCAGAAAGTATAAATATAAGGATATGGAGATGGCTGGGGAATTGGGGGTGGAAGTGGAGCAAAGCTAAGATTCTTTGGTGTTCTATATGATATCCCTATTAGCAAAGCTTTCATTACTTTGAGTAACTTTAATTATTCCAGTAAACTGGGACACCAATAAATTCACTGCTAAATATTCTCAACAACTGATAAATTTAATAAACTTTCTCTTGAACAGATGGTAATAAAACTAACTGAGGATACAGCATTCCTGACCTAATTCTTAAAAATATGAGTATCTCTAACACTACACTCCTGGTATCTCATTCTACAGTAAAGTCTGAACCCAAACTTGTGACCATCTCCTTTAAAATTTCAAAATCCCCTACAGCAAACCATACTGAATTTAAGGGCTACAAATGTTGTATCAGCCTCAAACTACTTTATGACAAAATATCAAAGTTCACTTATGACTGCACTTCCCCTCTCCTTGATATATCAACAAGCTTCACTAAAGAATTATGCACTCTTTTAAAAGAAATGCATAGAGCTAGCAGTCCCAACCAGAACCAAGTATCATGAGAAATTGAAAAACAAAGCACCATTTTTCAGCCACTTCAAATAAACTATACAACAAAATGGAGAAACTCCTTAACTTATGGAGTAAATCCAACACTCCTCTTATTAATAATAATAATAATAATAATAATAATAATAATAATAATAATAATAATAATAATAATAATAATAATATTAAAAGCATTACAAAGAAAAAAAGTGAAGAACACTATCAGATCCACTAAAGGAGTACAATAACTTAGGATGGCCTCTAAGCCAAAGAATTACAAGTCCTTCTTTAGCTGTATTAGAAAACTAAACAAAAAATGCCATTCATTCCTTTGCACCTATTCATAATGATGCCTCCTATTTTGTCCCAAAATATATTGCCAATATCCTTCCAAACAAATTTAGTGCCAGTTTCACCCATAAACATCTACGCAATGCCTTGTAATATCCAAATTCCTTACTGTCCCAATTATTTTTAAAGATCTTTTACTGAAAACACTCACCAAGATGAAAACTATTTCTGCCATGTGACCTGACAATATACATGGGTTGCTTAATTAACAGTGTTAAACATTCCCTTGCAGACCCACTTCTTAAACTTAACTTAAATTTAGTTACTGGTATTGTCCTAGATTGGCACACCACACTGGTGATGCCCACCTGTAAGGGTGGCCATAAAACCGGTCCAAGTAATTACAGCTTTACTAGCATCATCTGCAAAGCCAGGAAATACCATTCCCCCCCACCCAATGGAACAATTACAATACCACTAGACTGACAGGCATCCAGTATCACTGATGCACAGGTTAAAACAGCACTAGCTAAGGCCAAGAATGCAGCTTCTATGAGACCTGACAATATCCCTTGCTGTGTTCTACATGAACTACGGAGTGAACTGGCACCTCACCTGTCTGCTTTGTTCAATCACAGCCTCACCTCAGGCTTTGTCCCTACTGAATGGCGCACAGCTACAGTCATCCTTCTCCACAAAGGAGGAGCGACTACAGACCCTGGGACCTATAGGGCCCATTAGCCGGACAAGTCTGATATGCAAAGCTATGGAGCGCATTATCATGGACCTAATAAACAAGGATATAGGGAATCTTCAAACTCTGGATCTCACACAGTTTGGTTTTGTGAAGGGTAGATCATGCCTGCTTAACTTAGTTGACTTCTCTAGTCAGTCACCAGAGCTGTGGATGAAGGCAAGGTGGTTCATGCAGCCTACCTTAATCTGGCCAATGCCTTTGATACCATTCCCCACTCAGGAATCATAGAAAAATTCACTAAGTTAGGCATCAACCCATATATCACTAGGTGGGTTGTAAACTGGCTCACAGATAGAACCCACAGAGTGAAAGTAGCTGACTCCACGTCAGACTGCTGACCAGTCATGAGCAGAGTCCCACAAGTGTTTGGTCCTGGGTCCTCTCCTGTTTGCTATCTACTTCTCTAAAGTCCAGACCAACACAAAAGGACTCTGGCTGACAAAGTTCACAGACGATTGCAAGTTGGGAGCTATTATTAACTCCCCAAGTGATGTTGACATCCTACAGCCTCACTGAGGCCAACAACTGGTGTCAGAACCATGGCCTTAAACTCAGTGCCAAAAAAATGTGTCATCATTGCCTTTGGGAAAAACCTAGTTCCTATGAATTACCACATCAATGGTAGTCCATTGAACACAGAAGGCGTTATAAGAGATCTGGGAACACAGGTTGACAGCAACCTCTCTTTTGACCACCACATTGCCACTGTGGTCAGAAAGTCCTTCTATGTGGCACATCTCATTACTAAGGGTTTTGCATCCAGAAAGAAGAAAGAGGTCACTGTCTCCCTCTATTCTTCCCTCATTAGGCCAATCATCGAGTACAATGCCCCATTTGGCATGTACCTCACTAGACCCCTGCAACAACTGGAGAGGCCACAAAAGTACCTCACAAAGAGAACCCTAGCCCTTAAACAGTTGTCCTACATGGACAATCTCAAAAATCTCCAACTATTCTCTGTCTCATATCACCTACTTAGAGGCGATCTCTGCTTGACTTACAAAGCCATGTCTCACCCAGTTCTGTTATAAATGCTACATCTAAAGAAATCCCAATCCCTTGGCACCACATGCTCCAGAGACCTTAACTTCATTACTACAATCAACAGAACATGCTGGATGGTCAGGTTCATAACCCAGAAACTGCCCATGCTGTGGAATAGACTTTCCATGCATGTCAAACAGAGCACCTCACTGGCCCTCTTCAAGAAAAAATCTTAATGAGTGGATGGGAAATAGAAAATTCACTCTGGGGATCATGTTTTAGAATATCCTGAATATTCTTTTCACTGTATGGTCATATATGACATCAGGATTAACCCTAGGGGTAGGCCAACAGGTCTTTTCTTGGAGGAAAAAAGAATTAGCTTGGCAGCTAAGGCTGGACACTTGCTCATGGCCAGGCTTAAATGATATTAGTTCCATCTATTGTCTATTGAGACTGAAAGCTTTGAAACAATTGATTATGAATATTACATTGACAATAAATTTAAAATATGTTTTATATTTTGTACACTTCTTATTGTTCTCACTATTTCATTCATTATTATGATTGATTTATCTTGCAGCTCTTACATTTTATGCATTTGTTTATATGTTTGAACATATACACTTTTTGTATGTGTATATTTTTGTTGTAGAGAAAGTGGCTGATGCATGGATTTTTGTTATTTAGTTGTTTCTCATTACTTGAAACTACTTAGAAATGATTTTAAGTGTATTTTAAATGTGATTTTATAATTGTTATTTACTAGCTGTCATTAGTAATTTTATCTTGTAGTTTTCATATCAAGGGTGATATATAACTTTAAATGGTAATTGAATGTAAAGTTTTGGAGGGAAATCATCTTTCCGGGTGGGGGTATTTAAGTTTTGTTAAGCTATGTATTTTTATCTGATGAAGTCCATTGAAGCTATTACAGATGAAAGCACCTATCTGGTTTAACATGGTCAAATAAACATGGTTGTGTGCTTCAGATCCTTCTGTTGTTTTTTAGTTCATGCTATGGAATAGACTTCCCATACATGTCAAACAGAGCACCTCATTGGCCCTGTTCAAGAGAAATCTTGATGAGTAGATGGGAAATAGAAAATTTACCCTGGGGATTACTCCAGTCGCGCCACTCGACAGAGCCAATGGGAACTAAGGTTGGGTGGCACGATGCCAGGTTAATCCTGTGGGCTAGGGTTGTAAAGGCTCCAGGGCCATTAGCCTAGTACACACCTATGAACCTATAACTGAGATCAAACTACAATATCAAAATCCTATTAGACTTAACCCACAAATCTGACTTTGCAAATAGTAGACCATGTGTACTGAAAATGATAAACTTCTTCAAAAGGGTTAAAGAGGCTGTAGAAGGTGGCTATGAAGTACCAGTGGTGTATCTTGACCTGGCTAAGGTGTTTGACACATTTCCCCATACAGAAGCTAAAAGCTTTAAACACTGAACCATGTATGGTTAGAGGGATAACAAACTGAGTGAAATAACCCAACAGTGCAAGTTGCAGGTGCATTATTAGAAAGAATGAAAAGTGACTGGTGGTGTTCCTCAGGGCTCAGTGCTGGGTCCTCTCCTTTTTGGCTCTTACATCTCACATCTCTAAGCATATATCAAGACCTCTGCCTTACAAAGTTTTAAGACAATTGCAAACTGGGTGCTACTGTTAAGTTGCTCTGTGAGACACAAAAACTCCATAATAGACTCTCCCTAGTAAACTCTTGATGTTCTAATTATGCTCAAAATAATACTAAACAGTGTAGTATCATCACCTTTGGTAGATAGTCCCTTCCCTCATGTTGTATAGATGACACACCACTACAAAACAAAAATGCAGTCGGGGACCTAGGAACTTGGGTTGCTAAAACCTTTGTCTTTTGGCTGTCATGTGACAATGGTTGTCAGGCAACCATTATATTTATCACAGCTAATTGACAGTCGAATATCATCATCATCATTAACCACACCCTTTGGGCCATTTACTACATGGGGAAGGGCTGTGGTGTCAATGTTACCATCTCTCTCTCTATTCAATGCCATTCTCCTACTTTATTCAAAAGTCACGGGTCTTCTGTCACACCACCATCCATTTCTTTGTTGGATTACCTCATTTCGTCTTGCCTTCTTCCTGTCTAGGAAACCAGCTTTTAGTCATTCATATTTGTATTACTTCAGTTTACATCCCTTTAATTTAAAAGGAACCAAGTTAGGGACCAATTTATCGGGGATGGGAGGATGACCTCAAATTTTGATGACTTAAAGATGAAATGAACACACTGAAGAAGATGTTTAAGGAGAGAGCATATCCTGAACCCTTGCTACAGGAAGTTAGTGGTGAGGTAATAAATTCCTGGGGAACAACATTTAAACCCCTATTAAGAGAAGAAGGGGACTTGGCTAAAAAGAAATAAAAAAAAACTCAGAATGCAACACATGCTTTGTCAGGGTCTGTGTAGTGGCTTATAGTGCTCTTCAGGCTGCTATTAAAACATTATAAAGAATAACTGGAAATTCTTAAAAGGTAATAATGAATTAAATAAAGTTGTGGGTAATGAACCTATGTTTATTAATAAGATTTTATTTAACTTTAAGAAATTATTGGAGGAGAACTCAGTGTATAAATGATGGGAAGCTCAAACTGGGTACTAAAAAGTGTGGAGCTTGTAAACAATGTCAGTGGATAGTTGAATGCTAAACTATTACTCTGAACAATAGCATAAAGTCTAAGATTAATTTTAAGAATGGTAGTTGTGGCACAATAGGCATTATTTATTTAGCGAAATATTCTGGATGCGATGGGTTTTATATAGGTAAAATGGAAAAGGCATTGTGAAAAAGGATATATGAGCATAATTACCATATTGGTAAAAGAAATGTTAATAACACCCTGTTTAGATGCACAGATAACTGTAGCAACAACAATATATTTTATTTTATTTTGGAATTATTGAAATAATTGAGAGAAATCCAAGGGTGGGGAGGGGGGATTAGGAGAATATTTTAGAATATAAAGAGGTTATATGGCAACTAAGGTTAAATGCAACCTCACCCCCTGGTTTAAACAACAGTATTGTTTTGTACTAAGCACTTAAGCTAAGACCCTTGAATGTATTAACTAAGTTATAGTCTTAAGGTAATATTTTAAATGATGTTACATGCATTTTTTAACTTTTCCCTATATTGGGGGTTTAATTAGTTTTTAGTGTGTGTATTCATTCATTTGTATTTTAACTGAATATTTTTGTTTATTTTAGTTATGAATTTCGAATGTTTTGTTAAAAATGACTAGTATAAATAATTCTGAGCAATTTATAATGTTTAAAGTAAATGTGAGGATTTTTATTGTTGTTTTTAAAGCTATTTTAACTGGATTTAAGCTATGTTTAATCTATGAGGGAATGAATAGCCTGACTACTGTGTGTGTCTCTTTAAAAATAAAAAAAAACTACTTTGATTCTAATTTGATTGTACAAATAGAGATGTAATTAATCCCTTACACTCTGTACTGATCAGATCAAATACTGAGTGCAATGCCCCCTTCAACATATATAGCACTAAACATATGAAACAATTAGAATTACTGTAAATGTTCCTAACCAAAAATATCACAGGTCTACATTTCTTGAGCTACCAAGAAAGGCACGGAGGCTCTGCCTCTTTATTTAGTGTCTTATAGACTTCTGAGGGAAGAGTTCTGTGTGTGATAAATGTGAGAAGCTTATTCCTCACCAATCTGAGATGAACACTTAACTAAACTAACTAAACTAACCACAAACCATGCTCTGCTGGATGACAGATTGACCATCTGGGGTTCTGGTGATGGATCAGTGGTACCTTCTGGTAACTTTTTGCCAAACAAACCATCACTGGCTTAGGCTATCATCTTCTAGTCCATCATGGATAAAAGCCCCACCCACTTTTCATAGAGAGATTTTCTCATTCGACAAACCATCACTGGCTTAGGCTATCATCTTCTAGTCCATCATGGATAAAAGCCCCACCCACTTCTCATAGAGAGTTTTTCTCATTCGACAAACCATCACTGGCTTAGGCTATCATCTTCTAGTCCATCATGGATAAAAGCCCCAACCACTTTTCATAGAGAGTTTTTCTCATTCGTTTTCTTTTTTCACATTTGATTAATTCTGTGAACTTTGATCTTCCCAGACTATACTATGCCTTTTGTATTTTGGCAAACTAATCCCTACTACCTCATTCACTAAAACTGAGAAATATTAAAAAGCTTCTAAGACTGATTTTTCTTTTGTTTGTATTTCTTCTAGTAGATGCAACCTCTTTGGGAATACAAAAATAACTGTATGTTCACAGCTCCATAAAGTCAAAATATTACACATTGTTATCACATCTTTAATCCATTTATACCAGAGCCAAGGATTCGTCACTAAGAAGACTTCTGTAATTCTCAGATTTGAATATGCCTTTTCCCATATCAACCTTGTTCTGAGTAAAACATTTAAAGCTCAGCAGGTGTCTACCAATAAAGTTTACAGATTACAACCTAATTAAAACCTTGGTGTAAGTGGCCTAGAAAAGTCCAGTGGAAATAATGTAACTTAACTAAAAGACCACCAGGGAGACTAAAAATAGCACTTTTGTCCCAACATTTATTTAACTAGGAACTTTGTCAGGAAATGCCTCCATAGGCTTAAATCATTTTTTTAAAGAACCCAGAAATAAGCCCACCAAAATTAATATCCAGTTAGACCACTTAGTTAATCATACCAACGATATATTAATTTAAATCTGCATTCCACAGTAAAAACATTAACATCAGTTAAACATTTCCAAAATGATTAAAAAAAATCCTTGATTATCCTTCAGATAATTCAATATCTCAATAAACATTTGATATTTGTACTCTCTGTGGTGGTCTTTTAGTTAAGTTACATTATTTCCACTGGACTTTTCCAGGCCATTTACATCAAGATTTAGTTCAGATTTTGTTCTTTTCCTTGGATACAGTGTTGGTTTTGTTCAAAGTTTACAGATTAGTTAAACTATATGGCCATTATGAACACCAGTGACACTCTTGACAGAAATGAATGGATCCTTCTAAAAGAATATGTTAGATTTCAGCTGATTTCCTTCACCTGTGCCCTAGTCTCCATACCCACTATAGATTTTCTTCAAGCAAATTATCCCCAAACAAGTAAGACATGACTTTTGATCTCAAACCACTTTTCCTGGACAGACCTGTTAACCTCTATTTACAGAAAATCTTTCTTTATACTCACTCTTTAGAACTGGGCCTGCTTTTAATGCCTTCAGATGCATCAGGGACTAAGTTTGCTTTACAGACAAGCTATATGATCATTAAAAACGTTTTATTACCTGTGATTGCAGCCCTTACTAAACATGCATCGCTAGAAACAGATATTCAGAACTGTTTACAACAGGCAAGGGACTCCTAAGTTAAGTGCATCTCATTCACACAGCACATGTTAATATTGTCAGTATTTGAAAACATTCTTGATTTTAGTTGGTTTGCCCTTGGGTATTTTGAACTTTATGCCTGTCTTGCAGAAGGAAGACAGCAAGATATTGAAATGCTAAAATGAAGCTGTCTGTGACAAGGGAGACTGACGACACCGCAGTGAGTCATAGACTATCTTGAAAAGCCATCACTGCTGAGAATCGTTGGCATTCTTGTCCCCTTAAGCAGGTACTTAGAACCTTGTCATAAATCTTTAATAGCGACACCTCCAATGGGATTGATTCCAAGATTTTATATGCTGCCTGTTACTGTCCTTCATCGCAGCAGTGTGACAATTATTCCTGTGGAGTTCTCTGAAGCAATATCTAGTAACAGAGGAATAGTCTGTTGAGACCTGTGCTTTTCACCGAAATGATGAGAGGGCATCCCAAACACTACTGCAGTCCTTGTAGGAGTGTAGAGAACCAAAAAAAAAAAAGAAGAATAACAAGAGATTAAATTGAATGAACTTTAAAGATTTGTGAGGGGTCAGTACTCCCCAATCACAGCAAATTTTTCGAACAGAGATTTACCATATGAACAAGTTGCAATGCCACACATTAAAAACCCAAGTACTGGTGAAATAAGTGGGCTGTGTTCAATATCTGCTCTCTGAATGTATGTATCAGATTTAATAATAGTGAAATGAAAGAAAATGACAGATTTAAAGAACTGAGCATTGTCATCTTCTTTAGTATGAGCAATCATTTACTAAAAAAACAAATAATGTCTTACTCAGAGATGAGGGAAAAGCTAAATATATAACAATGTAACAGAAGACAG